>NW_011967229.1:162047-202229 GCF_000949405.1 Vollenhovia emeryi | reverse complement strand
TTTTTAACGAACTACGAGCGACGGCTAAAACCTCTTCAAGGTCATTCAGGAGGGCGACCTTGACAACATATGTCAAGGTCAAGGTCATCGGGGCTGGCTCCCTTCATCGATATATTTACCATAATATTTTTTTCAAATAATGCGCGAAACATTTTCTTCGTATATTTTTTTATTTAATGTAAAGTATTTATAAAGTTTTATTGACGTAGGAAAAATCATTATACATATAATTTACATATCCATTAAAAAGTAATAATTGTTTCCTCTCATTAATGTTTGGTTTTTACGTCATATTTATAATCATGTTCTTTACAATTATAAAATTTAACAAATGTATATTATTCTTATACATTTGTATACGAAATAACTTATCAGTAAATAAAAATTTTTGTCTTTATCATCAGATGATATTCGCGTAAGAATACTAACTGACGATATACTCTCGACTGTAATCGAATAATACAGCGAGTCCACTTATTCGTCTTTACCTACAGCTGATTTGCTTCAACATGATTAAAAGTTCCATCGTATGCCACCTGTTTAAAAGAACTGCTAATTATACAATTTAATTTTAATATAAATTTGTAAAAATATAGGAAATGTTCACTTTTAACATTTATTATTATTAAATATATGAAATTTAAAGTCAAAATTTAGAAAATAAAATTTGAAATTAATAATCATATTGTAACACATATTTATAGTACAATTCTGCTTTTTAATCTGAAAAATTTGTACCGTAGAGAAAATTACTCTGCAGTGTGTATGTGACTACAATGTACTTCTTTTTTTTTATCGAAGCAGTCGCTAGGTGTGTCGCATTTGTATTGATTTTTAAATACTTTTTACGATTGCAAAAATTTATTTTATTTTTATTTTCATTTGCTGCACGAAAAATAACTTAAAGATTCTCAAAATTAATTTATCAGTATCACTATTTCCATTTAAAACAACAAAGCTGTTTTTATAAAATGCAAATTTCTGATAATAATGTAACCTTAATTTATTCAAGTGTTTCTTCGACTCGAGATTCAACTTGAACGTAGCACTTGAATCTATCTCATAACGATTTTTCTATAAACAGAAACTACGCATATTCGGATAATAAATTCCACCCCGACTTCAACGTCGTTTCCGTCGAAGGCCACCCTGTCAGACACAAGTGCGTGCTTCACACGTCAATTTTATGTCAGTTCGTGTAAATACAGGCCTCACATGACAAAGTACTTATCCCGTGCTCTGACAGCAATCAAAATGCAGTCGTAATCTAAAATATTGGCGCATAATTTAGCTAGAAATATCACATTTCGGAATACATAAGCAAACTTTTATTTAAAAAGTAGCGCTTTCTTGTATTATTAATTATTTTCCAGAAAACGTCTTTTCTTCCTTTTTTAAAACAATTTTGTTTCAATAAATTTAACTGCAATATTTCCTTGACAGACCAAATACACATGATATTTCATTAATTTATTAAGAAACTGTTTTATTTTAAATACGTAAAACTTTTCATATATGAAATTTAGAATTGTTATAAAATTGACTATGTACAAACCTCGAAATATTTGCCGTTTACGGATTTAAAGCTTCAGAGATAAGAACTTTTTGTTCTTACGCGGAATTTAAGTTATAAAATAATTAATTTATAAAACTATACTTATCTAAAGTATAGTTTTATAGATTAATTATTTTATAACTAGATATGAAGATGTAAAATAGTTTTTTTTATCAGTGTGCTCCCTCGATTGAGAAATAACTCTTGTCTGCGGCTGAACCTACAGGAAACGCATGTCCCTATAAGTGATTTACAACTTGCAACAGCACGTGGCGAAACATATGAGACGTGCCTGTAATAGTTTCTGAATATACACCCTCCATTACACGCCCCTACTGGCTCATTCGAATCGCCGTTTCTCCCTTACGAATTACCAACTATGCGAAACGCATTGACGACGTCCGTCATCGATATCGTGGCGCGTTTCTCTTTATTATTATGGAAATCTAGCGTGAAAAAGAGCCCTCGGGTACGGTAAAGCGCGAACGATAAAGGCCGAGAGTGCGGATCGTTGTTAATGAGAGTGAATATACGCGTATACTCCATCGCATGAAATTTTCCCATGCGAGCGTATTAATTGTCGCGTTCTTGCGAAAAAATTGCCAAAGTTGACAATGTTAAATTTTGATATAAAGGCGATAATCGAAGACCTAATTAATCCTTTGATTTAGTGTAATAGAAAGTTGAAAATTGTAGAAAATTATGTAACACAGGTGTGTCTTTAAAGCTCGAAGTTAATGTCAGTTACGTACGTGTTGCGCGTAACTTAAATAATTTGTCTTTCTTAGAGGGGAAGTTTAATTAGTCGTCATATTTATAATAGTTAAAAGAATGCAAGAGTACTTTATTCAAATTTTAAATGCAATTACCCAATCACTTAATTGTCAAAATAATCTTTGATTGATTCGCCAATGAGTTCTCTTCTATCCCTACAACGGATCGATTTATCGCTCGATCTCCTCTCCAATCTCCCAGCATAATTGTAAGAAAATAGTAGCAAAAAGTAGTTTCGTAGGGTCAATTATTCGAGATTTCGCTCGGCGAATTCATTATCGCGTTACAACGTCATTATCAACTTAAATTTACCAACTTGCCTCTAATGAAGGTCCAAATTACAGTGGCGCAATGCGCGCCGTGAAATTTTCGTCCCCCGAAAAATGCGGAAAGCGGGCGAAATTACTGAATAATCGTCGCAATGACGCGACGGGGGGAAAAAGGGAGAGAAAAAAACACAATAAAACGAGGAAAAAGAGCTAACTCTCAGGGGTCGAGACAAGCGTGTTAGCCGCGGGGTTGTAAGTTAACCCCGCTAACTGGTCGCGGGACACGAGCGTCCCCGACGGGGGGGCCCTCGCCGTCGGGGGTGTTCGTTATGCTGCGAGCCCTTTGAGAGGGTCACGTGCCCGTGCGGCGGACCCCTCAAGCCGATATCGTATTTGTACAACACGCACGGCCATTATTGTAATACGCCTGTTTGTGTGTTTTGCGCAGTCTTTGTGCGCTTCCACCCCCTACATGATCCGTCTCGGCTCTCCTCCTCTCTCTCTCTCTCACTCCTCCTCCTGTTCGTCTCTACCATATTTTTCCTCGCCTCTCTTGTTCTCCGTTTCCTCTCCTGCCTGCCCATCTTCTTTTCTCGCCCTTTCCTTTCTTCTTTCCTTGCTTTCTCTTAGCGTCAGCGTCTAGTTAACAAACACTTAACAAACACGCGACTCGACGTTTTACATCGTAAATATTTTTCCACAAATTAGTGTTTTTAGTGAAACTAATAATTAAGCTACAAAAAAAGTATCGTACTAATGTTCCTGCGTTATGCTCCGATAAATTATTTTTCAACTGGAAGTATCTCGCCATCTTGCTGTTACGTAAGTTTTCAATTTTTTAATCCAATGCCCGTACATCTTTTCGTCTCCTTTCGAGCCTTTGTCCTTCTATCTCCATCTCTCTTCTTTTCGAATCCTTGCAATTTCCGTTTGCCGAGATTTTTCGCACACTTGTCGCGCAGATTATTATTGCAGGCGGCGGGTTATTATTGTTCGGTGAAACAATGAGCACTCGCAATCTGCAGAAGGGTGGACCGGAGGCCTCCCCTCGCTTCGACGGATCACGTGGGAAACGTCGTGGCTTTTTTGCCGGGCGCGACGCAGCTTTTTCTCTCGAACATCGTGGGACGCGAGTAGGTGGCCGTCGTGCATCTAACCCTTTCAATTCTCTTACTCGATGACTCCGTCAATGCGTCATTCCCATGTTAAGATAAATATGATAGATGAAGAAGGTATAGATATCCAAATTGCGTCAAATCTACAAGCTTCTCTCATTTTTCTCAATCTTCTAAATTAAACAATGAACATCGAAGCATTTAAAGAGCGTTCGATAAAACCACAAAGAACATTTAGATATAGCCTCCCTCATTGTTCGAGATCGGCGAGTTCAAAGCTCACCGCGGTACAAGACGTCGTCGTATATTGCATGTAGAAAGAGATTGCGCATACGTATGTTAAAAAAAAAAACGTACCGTATCGCGATCTCTATGGGATTCCGTAACGTTGACTTCGATCGTCCACGTTCGAATAACCGAGTGTGTACCACCGGATTTAATTGAGTCGTTGCACGATCACAATGGCATGTCAATCGGGCCGCGAGCCATCAGCGCGGCCTTCTTCGGGACTTCGCTCTTCATGGGTGGCTGGAGGCAGCCCGAGAAGTGGGCCGCATCGTATAAATAGCGGAACATTATCCTATCTGCCGCGCGGTGGGTACCCGTGGCACACTCGGTCTCTCCAGGTCTCTCTCCTTTCGGGCTGGTAACCCCCCTCGTCCTCGCTTCTCTCTTTCTCCCCCCCCCCCTCTCTCTCTCTCTCTTCGACTTCGACCACGGCTCGGTGTGTCGTGCACGGCCGCTCGAACGTAGATGATGGGATGACGGACCGCGGGCGTGTCCGAGTAGCCGATACCGGGCGCGTGATCGGGAGACCTCCCGGGGGCCGACCACCCTCGAGGGGCCACGAGGGTCGACTTGTTAGCCAGACACAACGGGCTCTCGAACTAACGGAGTGCTCTCCGCGGCCGACGACAGCTACAAACCGACAATGTTTCTCCTGCGCCTCCGCGTATATCGCCGCGCGCGACGAATACACTGTATTTGCATTGCGAACCTCGCCGTCCTTCCTCTCGTCGTCCAAACGATTTCCACACTCTTTCTTTTATATGTACAATAAACTCTCCGCGACGATCGGTCTACGCTTTTCCTCGAGTGAGATTTAAATGTTCGGATTATACATTTATATCTCGCTCGGTGAGTCGAGATTTAAATAGATCTCGTTTTATTTTCCGCCTATCTTTGTTGTACACTTTTTAGGAAACTTTAATCATGAAGCGTCTCTTATTATTTCCATTATCAGCTTTTATCGTTTTACTATTTGCTGCTATTATTACCGTTACATAGTTTCGCATAATCTCTGTTTTTATCTCGATGTCTCTGATGCGATCGTGACTGTAGTCATTATTATAATGATGCACACGGTGACCTATTGGATCATATCTGACATTTTAGCCGATATGCAGCCAGATGCTAACGTTTGTGCGCATGGCGTACCAAACGCAGCCAGAAAATGCGTAAAAGTTTGCGTTCCGTTTTCCCAGAATATAATTTTTTAATCCCGCTGCTTATCTTATCCGCACGTGCTTGCGCTTGTCTGTCCAGCTGTCTGTCACTTTCGTGAACTTGATGACCCCGTTTATCGGCAAACACGTAACTCTAGTCAAGGCCGCAACCTAACGAAATCTCGATCGATCCTTCTTGAGGAGATCCAACGAGTGACGGCACGATTGCAACACACTTATTCGGAAAAAGGAGAAATTATTTGACCACCTGTGCAATAATGTTGTATCAGGTTGGCCAGTGGCCGTCTGTGACCGGTGCCTGACTTTTCAGTAACGTGGTCGGTGATGGCCGTGTTATCAAAACTTTTTAAAATGCTTGTGAAAAAATTAATATGGCGTATAGAATCGTCTGGCAATCTTTTCATTACGTTCATGTCGTAATCTAAACTATTTCGATTAATACAAACAAGCAATTAATTTACACTTACACAGGGTTGAGAAAGTTACTTTATAAAAGTATCTAGTTACAGTTACAGTTTTTTTCGCTGAAAATGTAACTGGTTACAATCACAAGTTACCAATTCTGATAAGTAACGCGTTACAGTTACAGTTACTCAATAAGTAACGAATCGTTACTTCGCAGTTACTTTCTTGAGATGAAAATAAAAATATCACATCTGCATTTAAATTGTAAAGCGCCGATAAAGAAGTTTACGCGTAAATGCCTACTGCGATCTGTGGGGGTTTAAATTAAAATATATATAAAGTGACTATTAATGTAACTGTTAAATTAGTTACTAGGTAACGAAGAAATGTAACTGAGTCAAGTTACAGTTACATATGGAGAGAAAGTAACGAAAGTAACGAAGTTAAGTTACCAAAAAAAGCAACTGTAACTGTAACAAATTAATAAAATTCGTATGGCTCAAATGTGATAAACACGAAGGAATAAAAGACTAATTGTAAGAGCCGTGACAGGGTGTTGGTGTCTAAAAATTTTATCCTAAATTTATTGCGAAAAAATATCACCTCAGCCAGAGTTTGAACCTGGACCTCCCTCTCGCTAGGCGGGCGTCTCAACCAACTTCGTTGCAAGCAACGAGTTACTTCCCAACCCTGCATTTACATCATAATGTAATTCTATCGGTTAGTACGTCTCGTACATTCCATATTCGGGGAATGCAGTCTTAGATTCTGCTGCAGTCGCGAATTAGCTTCCGTCGCGGTCCTCGTGATCCGCCCCGTCCGACGTTACACCGGCGTGACTAAACAAATTTTTCGGACGATCCCTGGAACTCCTATGTTTCTACGAAAAAATGTGATTATTGGTCCGAACCGAGAGCGAAACCGTGTACGTTCGGGCTGCCTTAATGAAGGTACATTCTTCCCTCGGCCGCCGATCAAGATATCCCCCGTATAAGTCGAATACTTTTCACCGAGGCTCAATCAAGCCATACGGTAGCCTGAAAAATGCCATGGGTTCAGGTCCTGATTAGGATCATAAAGAATTAGCGGGTCGAGCCCGCGCGAACCGCGTGATCGATCGTATTGAAACGTAACAAAGCGAGAGGAGAGCGGATAGATGCGAGCTGAATTGAATTTAATTCTCGAATCACGATATCCCAGATTATTCTCAATTAGACAATAATCAAAGTGGGCATCACAAAAATTAATCGAATGCATCTTGAACTTTCAGACCTGAAAAAAAAACGTGAAGGTCTTCAGTGTATGAAAAATAAAATTCAAGAGGAGATACATGATATTACAAATCAACTAAAAATGCAACAAAGTTATCATTTTCAGTCAAAACTCCATATTTATGTCTCTCTATAATAGAATAGCAAATGAAACAGACATTTTAGTAAGGAACAATTCCTTTTATTTCCGCTCGCCGGTGCCTCCGGAGAGCCGTTAGATATACGATTCTATTTCGAGAGTGCAAGCGCGCACGATAGCTCCCGTCGTCGAATTAAAAATCTCTCTCGGCGCGATGATAGAGTAAAGGCGGAGAGGAAGGCGCAAGGTATACGGAGAGCAGATCGGTACAGCGAATGGAATGTCTTAGGACACCGCCCACGGGCATACTAACGAATCCCGGGGTCGTTATCCTCCTCTTAATTAATGGCCATTCTCGTCTTCTTCCGCGCGTCCTTACTCTCGCTCTCGTGTCGACGACGATAGCGCCCCTGCGCCCCTCGGTCCCCCCTTCGAGCCCGCTCGCTCTCTTTCCCTCCTCCTTTCTCCGTCTTTCCTTCTCTTTCTCCCCATCCTCCCGCTTTCTCTCCGCATCCTCGGCTTCCTTTTCAGCTACGCGTTTTGCGAGACTCCGCCGAGTAGCGACCTAAGCGTAATCAGGCCAAGCACGCAAATTAAAGTCTCGTCAGTCGACCTACCTCGTTGCGTCCCACTGACCCCATTTCCTCCCTCGTACTCCTCTCCCCACTTCCGTCCAGCGAAAAGGACGCCGAAGGATTCGAGTCGGCCAGGGATCCATCCAGTTTAAGAGAAGGCGGGACGGCCGTGCAACCAGAAAAAGATGCGAAGACCGATATCCGTGAATCTTTCGTTTTTCTGAACCGTCGGATCACCTTGGATCCCCGAGAGCGCAGACTTTTCTATGTTTCTTTGGACGGGAATTCTTTTTTGAAACTATGAATTCTACAATTTTCAGAACTTGACGTTTCAAGCCTTAATCTTTACGTTCCTGGAAGCTGATCATCACTGAAGCCATCATAGAATCTGGTCAAACCTATAGATTTTGAGGTCTGGAAGTTTTGTACGGTCCAATTCTTAGAATTTTAGATAATCGTATACGCTTGGGGTCCTCCGATTCCGCAGATTCTGAAATGGCGCACCTCTTCAATTCTTAAATCTTCCGACTTTTGAATTCTTAAATCCTAAGAGTGCTTAGTTGGAGGAGGACGAAGGTAGACGGATACGAAGGAGGGAAGGAGATACTTCGCGGACGAGGACGTACGCATGGAGGGGACCGAGCGAGGGAGAGAGAAGGAGGCAGTGACAAGACGAAGAGAAGCCGGAGCTGGAGGAACGGAGAAAGAGAGAAAAAAGGGTCAAACTCGTTTTCGTTTTCGTCGCTAATTAGACTCGTTAACCGCCTCTTCTGGCGTAGCAGGCGTAGCCATAACCGGGCGACTTCTCTCTTCGGCTCGGCGGAGAGGAAGCGAACACGGCCACCACTGATGCTCGGAGGCTAGTTTGTTCTCGTCGCCCAGTCCTCCAGGGTGCGTTTGCCTTGATCGCCCCTCTCGGCTATCCGACATGCGTGCCGACATTCGCGCGAAATTGCACCTGCGACCCTCCGCCTTCGCTCAGCTCGTTTCGCCATCTCCCTCTTTCTCTCTTCGGATATTCCTCGACGGCGCGTGCGAGGGAAAATGTCTTCAAGATGGTGGTAGTGGTTGTGCCGATGCTCGTGTTGTTTGTTTGTGAAACAAACTATTTGAAACGATATCCGGATGTTGCCAGTATCTCCGTATGTGACGAGATCGCTTCGGGGAACAGGGAGCAAAAGGGTCGATAAATAGTCTCCCGATTTCTCATTAGATATTATTTCAATTCTTGTCGTCGAACAGTTTCCGATGACGAAACGCGGCTACTTGGGGACAAAAGAATGAACTCCGGATGTTTTCACATTCGCCGTGGAGGTCTTAATCAAGTTCCACTTAAGTGATTCGCTTGACAAGTACAATTGCAGGAGACATACGAGGAGAGGTAAGAAAACATACAAAAGGTAGATTAAGATCAGATTTGTTATCCGAGGGATCGTTGATAGTAGAAACGGCGAAGATTTATCTGTAACCGTATTGTCTGATTTTCCTATTAGATTCGCTTCAAATTTACCGAGAGAATGACATTTCGGAGACTTGAGCGTCTCAGGAAAACTCTTAAAGACGATCTCTCGAGTTATAACTCGAGTCTCCGAGATATCTGCAGTTACTTTACATCGCGCATTCTAAACTCGCGCACACCATCGCGCTTCTCTTCCGCGTCTCTCGATTCCGCCGCAACCGATGCGCGCCGGTCCACTCGCTCAAGTTCGCACCGTGGAAAATCGCGGCGCGCGGCGACACGTTCATTCATCATGCGGGCCCCTTCAACGTGTAACGCGCTGAAAAATGATGCTTATCTCGCGCTCGACTCTTGGTACACCGATGTTCATTTTACCATCGGCCTATCGGCAATCAGTTGGCCGCTCGGTGTCTCAATCTACCGTGTCCTAGAAAGAAAGAGGAAGAGAGAGACGGAGGAAGGAGAGGCATCCTGCCGCCGCGGTGCCGATCACGTGTGACCCGTCACTTTTCCAGATTGGTAACGCCGATTCTACCGGTTCCTCCTTTCGTCCACTCTCGTCCTTTTTGAGTTAGGTGGCCGACCATTAGTCTCACATATTCTAGATGGCATCCCGATTCCCCCCCCCCTACCCCTCCGGCATAACCGTCTCCTCTCTCGCTGGAGGATCGGCGCGGAGGATGCGGCATGCAACCTCGTGAAACCAATCCGCGTCTGTCAGCCATCGACGGTCCTTATCGGCGCCGTGATTAATTACTCTCGCAGGGGATACCTTGCTATTTGCTCAAGACACTCGCGAACCCGTTGTCGGCGGATCTCCGCGCGAGCGACGCGGCGCGGAAATTCCTCTCTCTTTTTCTTTATTTTCACCCCTCGCTCGAACGCAAGACGGAAAACTTTTCAAGCGTTCGATCGCTTCCGCACGTCTCTTCTTAGCTCCACGCTGGAACGCAGTTTTTAATCGTTTAAGTAGAAATTTGCCTTGTTTTAAAACTTCTGCGCGGTGACATTCAACTGCGTTTGAATTTGGAATTTGGACCGACAGAATACCAAATGTTGGGCCAACGTTTAACCAATGTTCGGTCAATGCACACCGTGCTACTAGGGTACACATCTGGGAACGTGTAATTTCTTTAAACTCTCGCCCATCGACGAGATACCGTGCATTATTGGCCGCGCAACGTAAATGCAAACGCTGCGTTGGCTGGCGCACGCGTGTCCTTGGCTGTCCGTATTGCCGGGGCGCGATGCACGATACCGTATTTCTTACATAAAGCGGACATTGACGTCCGCCACGGGGTCTAATACTCGCGGTGGGCGGCCATATTGGATCGTGATATGGGCCTGCAATTAAGGCCGAGTAGGCCACCCGGGCTCGGAGGAGCGCGATAAGGTGAGCTTTACCGTGGCCGCATCTCAGGGCTAAGCTTGACCTTCTTGGCCCCCCTTCGTTCCTCGCTGTGAGCTGGAGGTTAGGTCACGATTAAGTACCGATTGGGTGGGCCTAATAACTGGGGACTGTATGCAGAACTTTCACCGAGGGTACGTCGACCTGCGACGGATCGAAAAAAAAACTCATTTTACGATCGTTTGCGTAACATTATCCGTTTTCTATGGCGTGTGCCCCGAGTCCCCGACGTTCCGTAGTTGCCGAACTACACGGAGAAAAAGACTTGGTTGGGATAACCAAAAAAATGGTCGCCTGAAACCAAGTGCCTTGATTATATATGCGCCAGCTGATTTCTTGGTTACACGTACCAACGGCACTTAGTTCGACTGCAATAGTTGGAGCAACCAATAGTACTTGGTTATGCTATAAGCTATGGTCGTTTGTTTTTATTTTTTTTAATTTCAATTTGATGTTATGAGAACTAATTGCCATGGTTCCTTCTGGATAACCAATCGGAATACAATTTCTTGGTTACTTTAACCAATTGCGTTGGTTATAAACACCAACCTATCAAGTTTGTCCCTATCAAGTCTGAATTGCCAGACTAACCAAGTGTACATGATTATGGTAACCAAGTCAATCGTTATAGCAACCAATATACAGCTAACCAAGAAAAACTTTGTGAATTTAACCAAGCCTTTCTTTCCGTGTACGACAATGGTTACGACAATCGAATCGTTTTCAATCTATTTGACCGGTTGTCTTAGCTACGACTTTTAGTTTGTAGTACTTGAAACCGCTCTCGGAAAGCGATCTTTGCAAATTATTTGAACTTTCGCGATTGAAGTTTATAAGTATGCTTTTTATACACGAATAGACAGATTTTTATATACCTTTTAATTCTAAAGCACTTGAAATCTCAGTTTTTGAAGTTTTCGACGTTGACGTTTTCTCTACAGCATTCAAAATCTCACACAGAACATTAGATCTCGCCGTCTCTGAGACTTCCAATTCCCTCAACTTGGAAGATTACCATCTGGCATCTCTCTTGTCCCACGGGGACTTTTGAATCCGGGGCTCCCGGGCTTTATTCCGGTGCGGTTTAAATATTTTTTCGGGAATCTTCACAGAAGAGTTCGGCGACGGAGCCCCCGTCCCTCGCTGAGCGCGATCGCGTTCTCCGATCAGATAAACGGCCAGAGCCTCGGCATGCAAATCCTAAATGAACTAATGAAGATTAAGAATGGTCGCGGCGAGAGGAGTTTGCCTCATTTCGAAAACATCTCCGCTGGCCCCCTTAACGACCCCGCAACGCCGCGCATTCTTGCGAGAGACCCGGGATCACCCATTGTCCGTGCCGGGGATCTAATAGTGCCAGGCCCACAGGACCTCCTAGGGCGAGACTTCGGCTCTGTCCCCGAGGTCAAGTCGCACACCCTGCGGCCGTCATCGCGGAACGATACGGGACGCAACGGTAGCCAGCTGAGATTATCATCTTCAACGGTAGCGATGAAGGATTCCTCTTAATAGCTCGGCGAATTTTTCGAACGTCTCTCAAACGCTTCCTCGTGTCCCTTCCTGGAATAGGACGTCTCGCAATATTTCAGTCCGCAACCGACGCGAACCTCTTAATAAGGTTACGGTAACGGTTTCAACAAGTTAACGAGAGGAATATGGGCGTGAGACAGGAGGAGATCCTGGGAAGAAAAAGGATTACGTTGGGAGGAACGTCGGTATTCCTTTTTGGTAGGTAGCGGAAGCTCGTTCGATAGGACCTTTGCCGACGCCGCGCAAATGGTATTATATGTATATTTGTTAGTCGCGTGAAAGAGTAAAAGAGCTCCGCGTGTTCTAATAAATAATAAATCCTTCAATATTACAAGTTCGAGCGTTTAAACTTCGTTAAAATTGTCTCTTTTGGATAATACATAGCCATTGCCTAGTGAATAATTAAAAGTTTTGGAACTTTATTTCTTTTATTGAATTTTGTATTAATTAACTTGCCAGTTCTCTCCAATAAGATGTTAAAAGTGTCCATAACGTTGAGCATAATAACTTAATACAAACAATTAAGTTCCAAAACTTAATTATATTCGAAAACTGACGCGCGGTTTCGACCCCATTGACATCGATTCGACGTTGATTCGACGTTAGTGTTCTCACTGATCGTGAGTAGAATCACGGTCTTTACAGATATGGATCTTTTGCCGAATGATGGATTTTTAAAATTGAAATTCTTACGTAACTCGGGAACAAGAACACCTATCGCGCATTCTCCGAACGTACTCGGACATTTTAGCGCTTTGCCAGATACTCGTAAAATGTTCCGCATAAAACCTGGTGCATTTAAATGATCTCGAACGTAGCCGCGGGGCGGGAAGGGGGTTGGGGAAAATGGAGGGAGTAAATGATGGACAATTATTAGAGCTCTCGCCGGTGAAATTTATTCGCGCGCATCGCGAAATAAATGCGCGCGTCCGAGGGGCCCAAACGCGCATCTAAGCGGCGCTAAAACGTGAACGCGTCGGCGGAAGATCGGGGGGAGAAGCCCCCGTCCGCCCTCGGGGCCCATCGCCCACTCCCCCTTGTTCCTCTTCTAGCTCGCTCGCGCCAAATGAACCATACCTGAACTTATTTTCACTCCCATACGCCCGGGCTCGTCCAAGCGCGAGGTGATAAATCACCGCGCCATAAACAACCAATATTTCTCGTCGAATGTTTACCGAGTACGCTTTAAATGCCTTGTTAAAACAAACCTACGCCCGTACGATGGTGGACTGCGCCCTTTTTGCCCGTGCCCCCTCTCCGCCTCGCCCGTGCCCATCCGGCGAGTATATATCACGACCGGGCACCGACGTAAACTCTCTCCCTGACCCCTCGCGAAACCTCGCCTTCGGATGGCAAGGAAGGGCGAAGGTTAAGGAACGCAAGTGGTTACCACACATGGAAGCGATACTTTATGCGCGTGTGTGTTTAGAGAGGGATTAGAGGAGGAAAACGGCCGAGAGAGTGCATTAAATTGCCATTAGATTGCGTAATAGTTACGAGTCAATCCTTTCGGCACATTCCTCATTGATTAGGAAAAGTCTGCCCTTTTCCCTTCAGAGTTTTCATTTACCCTTAAAATTTATCCCGAAAGTCAACATCTTTATTCTGTTATTGCGATAAATATTACCACATGCCTCAGTGGTCGAATTGATGAGATTGCTGTATTATTAAAAATGCCAGATGCGGTCAAGAAAATACTGAAGTTGTTTATCCTGAAAATCATCTGATCGTGGGACAACATGGCATTTCGAACAATTTTGTGAGAGTTTTCTGAAATTTTACCATACGTTGTACTCATATAAAGGTCTTCAAAATGTCACGTTGTCCCACGATTAAATGATTTTCAGGATAAATTTTAAAAGAAAGTTCTCTCCGTGTGTATTTCCGATAATAAGACATTTAAATATTCATGTGCGCTGCACCGCGCTTGGTCCGTTCATACCTCAAATTATTCACGAAGTAAAGAGTGTGACTCGCGAAATCAATTTTCCGTCGAACTTAATAATCGCCTCTTTTTACAATGCCGCTATGATTAAGCAAGTTTCATTACAAGGACAGTTGAAAATTAAAAAGGTCAAGACGGAATCAATGCACACAGAGGGGAAGAAAGGGTTGCGCAGGTGGTTAAATTTATCGTTTGCGACCGCTGCGTTTCTGGACTTACCTACGGGAAAAGTCCCGAAGTTATGGGAAAGGCGTAGGCTCGGGGCGTGTCCCATATCTCATCATCCGATTGAGTTATAGCGCGTTAAGGAAGCCGAACTTCTCGGGGCCGCTCGCCTCGAAAGAGCCTAAACGCCAGTTCGGAACAAATCGCGCCCACGACGAAAGGAGCCGGTCGGAAGGCGAGATGAAATTAGTGATGAATAGCTTCTCGTCGATGACCTACCGCTCCCCCGCGTGTAAATGCTTCGTTAAACCACTCAAAAGGAAGACGGCAAGAAAAAGAGATAGGAACGAAGGGGGGAAAGAGAGAGAGTGAGAGAGAGAGGTTGAACTTCTTGACTCGTACGGGAAATGAGCTGACTCGCCTTGGATTAAGGAATCACGAGTTATTGATATATGTAAGTTGCACGTGTCAACGAGTTATCGAGCAATATGATCAATCACAAATAAATGTTAATGCGGCAGAGAATCAATGAAAAATTATCAGATGATCTCTCGATTCAATTACGCGGCGTTGATAGAAATATTAGCAAAGGTATATTTTCGGCATTGCATTTTCAAACGTTCGAAACTTTTAAACATCGCGGCATTGAATTACAATTCATTAAATCCTAAGTGAAGTTTCGGGATTTCAATTATTTCTTACGGAGGCAAATTCTTTTAACGGTCTAACCTGTGGAGTTTGGGAATTTTTCAAATAGAAATTAAAACTTTCGAGTTAACGAACCTTCCAAAACTCGATCCTTGAAACTTTATTTTCTTTACGCCGCAAAATTTGCCTGCGCGAATCCTACGGTTATCAAAGTTCTAAATTCTTTTTCGCTTAATTAACGAACGTCTTTTTAGCCTTGGTGCAACAGCATCTTCATTTCAGTTTTACTTTAAAAACACGTTTCAATTTCGTATACGTATAATCAATCCATTATATATTTTTGCGCAAGATGCACTTAATCTTATCGACATATATTGTAATGCCGTTTCAATCGCGCTAACATAAATCCTGAGCTCGCTGACGGACACTGACATTCATTGGTGTCACAATCGTGCGTTTTGCTGTTTTGCTTTCACGACGCGCGTTAATAAACGACGAGTGAAAAAATGCTGGATATTTATCTACGTCCGTTTAGTGGCCGGTCGAGTCACCGGAGGGTATATTCGCGCCAGAAGAGCGTTGCTTGAAAAACACCCTGTAGACATAGCAGACATGGCCACTGCTGGGTTATCAACCGATCGGGAGTAAATCTTTCGACCACTGTCAGGCAGCGTTCGACAGGCCCGATAGCGAATTAACTCCGAAATAAATGGTGCCTCCTAGGAGGTTCCATTCATGAAATTTCTCCCTAGCGACACGGGCTCGCCCGATAGGACGCATCTTTCAAGAATCGAAATCGATCGGGAGAGACTTCGCATCCAAAAGATAATGGCATTTTATGTTACATTATACTTTTACATTCGTCAACAAACGAGTCGAATTAGGATATCATTTTCTTTTCGTAACATCTTACATTTATATTGCTATTACTTAAGTTAAAATTAAATTTTATTTAAGAAGGTAAAACGTTTCGAAAACCTTGTGCATTCCCCGAAAATGCAGAGTTCTAAAAATTGCGTACGCCGAAACAACAAGAATTAAGAGATACAAAAAGTCAGAGTCAATTAAAATCCGAGATATTGAAAAAGCTTTGAAACAAATACACCTAAAAAAATGAGCCTTCAAAGTATAAAATGTCCGACACGCCAAACTTTTGCGCAAACAGGAGATAGAGTTTCGCAGTTTTAAAAGAATCCTTCTCGGTCTATTAGAGACAACGCGACCATTCTTCGCGAAAAGCTCATGAATATTGTGCCAGCCAGTGGCGAGGAGAGAAAAAAGCTTCAATTTGCATCGGCCGCCATTCTTCAGCTCCTTTGAATTCCGTCGCTATAGCGACTTTTGTCCAGATCGTGCCACAATGGCCACTATCTTCTCTCCCCCGACCGGCTCCTCGCCTGCTCTTCCTGGAGAGAAACTCGGTGCAAACAAAGAATCCTCCCTCTCGGGGGAGAAAAGAGCCAAAACGACGAAAAAGGTCGATACACGAATAAGCGATGCGCCGGTTGGATAATCCGAGAAAAAAGACCGCGAAACGTGAACTCGCACTGTTGTGGCGAACCATCGCCCACCCCGTCCCTACCCATCGCAGATAGGAGCATGTATAGGGTGGATCTTCGGAAACCCACCCAGATTTCAAGATTTAAACGATGCTTTTAACGTTAAATCGGCTGTGCGTGCTGCTACAATCATGCAATATTACAATAGTGATTGAAAATCTTGCGTAGTACCTACATAAAAAAATTGACATTTAACTTTAGGATAAAAATATACCGTAAGGTTTATCTACTATTTATCTAACTGCAAAAGATCTATTATGGGAAAAGGGTCATTGTGCGCAACGGCAATCTTATAATATTAATCTAAAAAGATAGATCGGAGATGCGCTCGAGGGAAAAATGATAAAACAGTTTAATTATCTGAGGACGCTACGGCGATTACTTAAACGGACGACTATATAATTAACCGCGCTAACTTCAATGAATTAATTGAACGCTACGCGCGCATCGTTAAAACCCGATAGCGCAAAACACGACAACCACGAAGGACGCGAATATCTACCGCATGTTTAATGCATTCGTATTCAACGATATGCAAAACGGTACCGCGGCGAATATTAGATTTGTTTAAGGAAGTTGAGAGTATCGCTCATTCAAACAGCGCTCTCGTACTTTCGCACGTTAGATTTTTCAAACGGTGTCATAATCCGCAACCGCGAGTGGCAAGTATTCCCGCGATTATTCGTAACGTCAGCTAGCGATGATTGACGCTGGAAATGTTGGATGCGGCTCGTATTCCGCTGCCAAGTTGAGTGTGAACATTTATTTTTGGTAAACCATTGTTTACGTAGTGTTTCGAATCGGTGGTTAGATTGAAATTGTATTAACACAAATTTTCACTTTTGGAATGTCTAATAGCGAATTTGGTTGCTTGCACTAGTGCGCACTGAGTGCACACTGAGGTTTGTTTACAGTTAATTCTTACGTTTAAGGATCGTCTTAAATATCTCTTGAAATATTTCGTAGCCAGTAAAATAATCTGTATAGCATCCACGCGGATCAGTTTTTAGCTAAATACTTTTTGAACATGTATTTTTAGGACAAAGTTAAATATAAAAATTGACTATAAACAGGCCTTAGTGTGCGGACTCAGTGCGCACTAGTGCAGGCAATCGAATTTGTTATAGGTAACACCGTTCAACGATATTTTTTAACAAATTGGTTGTCAATTTGTCTGCCCTGAGGGATCTGTTGCGTCTACTCTCTAAAAGTCAATCATTATCACTGAAAACAGTTGTGAGTATAGCACTGAATTATTTAGTGCTACACTTATAACTGTGAATCGGTTAACATACGAGTACACTGTTTTCAGTGATAATGCACTCACAATCAGTGACTTTTAGGCCGGTATTTATAGTCGGATCTTGTATTCAAGACCGTCTTGAATTTATCTAAAGGTCAACAATTTGAGTAGCCTTTTGTCGCCAGTGATAACCAATCAAGGGGAATTTTTTTTACAAATCGACCAAACTGGCAAAAATTATGTTTATTTTAGTCGTGACTCGATTTAAAAAAAAATTCCCCTTGGTTATCTAAAGATGCTTTACGGAACATTTCATTGGCTACGGAGTATTTAAAGAAGATCTTGAGACAGTGTTGAATGTAAAATCTGACTATGAATACTAGCCCTAGAGAGTGTACAAAAAATTTAAGCTTCAGCGCTTCAAAAAAAAATTCATTCTGCAGCTCGGTTAATTGCCACGCGCCCCTTCAATCGAGGGCTCGTTCGGGCACCTTCGAAGGTTCGCGCTATCTCGGAAGTGAATCCCGGAGGATCGCGAGTCTGGCGAGTGATTCGTTAAAGGACCGAGAGTCCGCTTCCTTCCCGCCCTCTCGGCGATCCTCCCGGCGAGGGTCTACTCGTCCGTGGACCGTTCGGTCACGTAACTTTCGCGAATATTTGGGACCTTGGGGGAACAAGAAAAAGGGTGGTCTTGGTCCCGCGGGGTGGCAGGAGGGGCGAGGGGAGCGACGAGGCGAACAAGGCGAGCGGCGTGACTGCGGTGGCCAATGGGAGTCCCGCGCGAGGAGACATCGGGATCGAATCAGTTTATGCGCGACAGGTTCCGGAGAGAGATAGGGACAGGGAGAGAGAGAACGGGATACGCGCGCGACGGTGGTACAGAGGGTAACAGGGAGAGAAGGGAAGAGCGAGAGTGAGATGGCGAGGGGCCAACCAGATCGTACACTTTGCCAACTCTCCGACCTTCTGGTTCGCCGCCATGAAGAGGCATTATTTACAACGAAGTCCCTGGTAGACAATGCCGGGTAGCCGCGGCCATCTTTCGTTCCTTTTCTGTCCTCTAGACGCGACAGCATCTGCGACCGTTCCTTCAGGAAGCTCTGCCTCCCTGTCCCTCTCCTCTTTTCTCCCTCTTTCTGTTACGAATAAATATCATGTACTCTCTCAACAAAATTTGAAGACTGTTAAATTGGAATTTTCTAGTTCGTCGCCTTTGGTCTAGAATGTTAAAGTGGACGACCATTTGTGTAGCAATATCTTGTCTCCCTCTTTCTCTGTCTCCCTTGCCGCTATTGTGTGGAAAATCGTCTCCCTATTCTATTCTTATGTACGGCCCTCCTTTCCTCGCTATTGCACGAAGGGCAGCCTACGATAGTTACGTTGCTAACGTTTCTCGCTGTCGTTACCATAAACTCGCGGAGGATCGCGAAGAGAGAACGTGTCCTTACTTATACCGGATATTAACGTAAGGAAAAAGAGGCTCGGGCTTGCCGCGCGTTTCCACCGCAGATGTTGCGGTCGAAAGGAGACGGCAATAAGATGCCGATAACCCCTGGATTATAAATGATTGCAAGTTAGAGGGCTCCTGCGTGTTAACTTTTGGACATTTAAATAAGTAATATATCTTTTATCTCAAGGGGATTTACCTGATAACGAGAAAGGTATATCTCACTTCTCGAGCGGGCTTGACATTAATTAGAAAGTAACGTGTAAAATTAATTAAAATGGTGGGCCGATTACTTACACACTCGTAAAGTTTAATAACTGTCGCCGCGAAGTGTAATTCCGTAATTTCCAATTAAATTCTTATTGATGAAAACTCGATTCCGTCGTAACATTCGCAGGCGCGGCTGCGGTGACGCGCATCTCTTTGATATTGATATTTAAATGTGGACCGCAGCTTTAATTAATCATCCCAATAAAGCGGCGATTCGAATTACAGATACTTCTAAATGATAATTCGTATCCCGGAGTGATACGAGAAACGGAGAAAGGTGGAGGCCCGGGAGAAGGAGAGAAAGACAGAGAGCGAGAGGGAGGACTCTCTTTCTTAGGACAGCAAAGAAGCAAAATGGGACGCCGTCCTTCCGAAGGGGCATCTGCGGAATAGATTCTTCATAAGCGTCCATTAAGTGTAGTCCCGAGGCCGCGAATTACGCGAGCATAAAATGCCATGCATATTCATAACGGCCATTTCGAGCGGGCGTACATTACACGTATATAAAATATTCGTTGCAAATGTCCATTAAAATTAAATGCATGCCGTTATATTCTACAGTGGACTGTTATTCCCGAGGGGGAAACCGCTGACCAAAATCTTGTACACCGATGCCCACTAATGCCCAGTGAGCATTACTTTATCTTATTATCTTATTGTATTTTATTTATCTTGTCTTATCTTACTTTATCTTATTTTATCTTCATAATGCCCCAGCAAGGCCTAATGCCCAAAAATTGCCTAGTAATGCCCAGTAATGCCCTCAGGCGGTTTACCCCTCGGTTATTCCGCTGCCGATCCAAGAGTCCGGTCGCGCCGTGAAATGTTTGATCGAGGGACATCCACGATGCCTTTCCTCAAATCACGCGGCCCGTCGAAGCCTGAAGCGCTTCGGAAATGCACCTTGTAACAGTAGATATACGTGGTCGATGCCTCTCGAAACTCTGTCGATCTGCAGAAATCGATGTCAGCGCGGCGAATTTGGGCGGATCGGCTTTCGGGTCGTCGCGACCGGGTCTTACCGGGGCGAATTTTGCCTCGCGCTGACCATCCCGAGGGGGGTAAAAAAGGGCCGTATGTGTAACGGCGATCGCCGGGTCAACGCGCCCGGCTTTTTCCCGGCTTTATGGGCAAAAGGGACGACGGGCGCGCGTTGCGCCGCCTCGTCGGCCGCGCATCGGCGGGATCGCCGGAGGGTCCGGCCGCACCGAGACAAGAAGTTTCCGCGCGCCGCGTTTTCTTGCGTACCGACATACATTGGTAACGCGTGCCTCTGTCACCCTCTCTCGGCGGCCATCTGCCGCGTCCAGCGGCTTCCATCGAGCAATCGAATTCGCAGAGGTATACAGCGGCCGCGCGAACACGGCGATCGTACTCGTCGTAAACGGAGAGACGATCCGCAAAATAACCGAAGGGGGAAGATAAAGAGGCGGAAGAAAGGGGAGAGAAATGAAGAGGAAGAAATATTATTCGTCCCAGCGATATCGGCGGAAGCAATGGCGCTGAGCGGCAGATGACCGGCTGCTCTTTTTGCCCGGTGAATCAAAGGATACACACGTATACACGTGTACGCATTTGCACGTGCGTGATCCGTAATTAACGCGACGGAATTCCTTTAAGAGCGCCTTCGGATAGAAATTCCGCTGTAACATCGAGACTTTGGTACGCATAATACCGTTTGGCGCTCGCCGTGGCACCGCGAGCTCCTTAATGCCCTCGGCTGCATCGAGATTTGGAGCTTTAAATTTCTTTCGAGCCCCGCGACCCGAAAACGGAATCCGCGTGCAAAAACACGCCCGAATCGTTTCCCGTTTCCCCTCCTCCGGACAATCGCGATTCTTGCCGCTTGTACCATCAATTACCAAACACCCTGTATGTATCGAACCGACGTTGAACGCTCGCCGGTCTTACCGCTTTCACATCAACCGCCGCGATAAAAAGTCCTCTAGTCTCGTTCCTCCTTGTCCCGTCTCTCATACTCTTACTCTCTCGCTCTCCTTCTCTCCCCCCGCCCCACCCCCCTCGCTCTCTTTCTCTTTCTCGAGCGCGCTCTCTCGCTCACCCTCGTTTTCCTCTCTCGTGAAGGCTCCCTCATGGCCTCATGGAGCAGGCGCGTCCGACGTTTGACAGAACAAAAGACTATCGACCGGACTCGTTCTCTCGGAACACCTTCCTTTTCCCTCAAAAATAGACTCCCGCGAGCCTCCCCTGCGCTCTCCCCTTCTTCAATCCTTCTTTCTCTACACGCTTCCTCCGGAGCCGCCGCCGCGTACTCCGCCCGACGATCTCGTCTCGCCGGGAGGAAGGGTTGAGGCCGGCGGCCGTGGAGGGATGCCTTTCCTGACCAGCTCTCTCTCCTGCGTGCACATCCAATAAGCCATCGCGTACAAATTACCGAAAATTGGTCCACTTTTTGAGGCGACGTCGGAATACCTCCCGACGTCGGTATAACTGCCCACAGTTTCTCCCTATTGTCCTTCGTCCTCGAGACGCGTTTTTTTTTTTAATCGGCGGGGTGGCGCGCGGCAACACGGGCCCTCGGGTGCGAGATCGTTTTTGTCGGCCTGGCGATTTTCGAAATTTAACACTAGTTTCCGAGACCTAGAAAATTGGGACGCGGCTCGTGCGACTAATTCGCCGAGAATCGGCGAGTAATTTCGGATGCTACCGGACTTGGCCGATTATCGCCGGACAAGAATTCGACAATCCGTAACTTCGAGGGCGCTCTGGATTCTAACGTTTTACGTAGTTCCTGCTCCTGTAAATATCACAGCTTTAATAGCGCATTCGATATATTCGAGTCCGCATGCGGGAAATCCCGTTGAAGACGCCAACATTTTCTTACGCGCCGTTCCTTGGGTATAACACGTTTAATTCCATTAGGACCGTCTCTTTGCGGAAATACCAATCCGCTCGGCCGTGTTTCTCGTTACAAAGGGCCCCCTCACTCGTGACACCCGGACGGCCTCGCGTGTGACTTAACGACGCTTGGCTAATTAACGTAAAATTCAATCGGTCATGGAAGGCGGTCGTTCTTTCTCCGTTTGTCCGACTCTTAGCGGCAGTGATTGCGCACTCTGTGACAACCTGTTACTCCCAACCCGTCACACCGTTGTCCGCTGAAGACGGCAAAGGTCGAGCAATCTTTAACTTATGTAAATGCTTGTGAACAATCGATTAGTGATGAGTATTTTAGAATTTACGTAGATTAAAGGACCATCTACATTGGAAGTAAGAAGTAAGAAAACCATTTACTTATCAGCTAAAGTACAGGCATAATTTTTTAAAATATTTATAGCACTGGTCAAACTCTAATTCGCCGAGACTAAGCGTCAGAGCTGAAGTAGGAGTAAGAAATGGAAACGCCAGGCTTACTTCATCTATTGTAGACGATCCTTTAGACGGACGAAACATGCCTTTTGTGTATATTGGGGTAGTAACATGCATATCGATACTTGTGCAGAATTGAACAAATGACTGGACGTCGATTTTTGTTAATTACTCGGTACCTCTCGAAAGGAACGTTAGATAGTTTCTCTTCGTATAATGTACGTTAATGCGAGTCTCAGCCGCGCATACGCCTCGCCCAGGCCTCAGCAGGCACGTCGAGTGCGCCGTTAAAATAAAAAGCCTCCACGCACGTCCCGCGATATACCGAGCATACAAATATCTCTGCCGTCAACGAGAGCCAACGAGATATTCGTTTCGAACAAAGCCGAGATGGGCCGGGGGAGAATCGGCAGAACGCTCCAATCGCTTATATTTCACGATCGCCGGTCGAAAAAGGAGAAGCGCGATCCTCCGCGCGCGCACCTGCCGTGTTGCGGCACCGTAAGAAGGCCCCCTTTGCCGGAGAAAATACAGCGGGAACACACGGATACGGCCGAAACTTCTTATTCGCTCGAGAGTCTCCCGTGTGCCGTGCCGTGCCGTGCCGTGCGCATGTAAATGCGCGAGACGCGACTCGGAGAGGTGATATTTCGAGGCCCGTTCGACGTCGGGGCCCCTCGGCCCCGGGGACCGACGGCCATTGTATCCGCGTCCGCTCGCTCGCGCTCGCGCGCTCGCGCGCGCGCGCTTCTGCTCATTAAATATTAACGAGAGTCTCAATTTCTTCATTTCGTTGATGAGTCGCCGCGCGCCATCCGAGAGAACCCGCATATAGATTGAAAATTAACTTATATGAGCGCCGACAAAATATATACGGCATGCGGTGCACTTATACGACTCAAGAGGTCTACAATTTACACGAGGGCTCGCTATGTTGGTATAACCCCTAAGTAGAACCCTCGTCCCCCCGCCGGCGCCTCTCTTCCTCCTCCTCTTCTTCTTTCTCTTCTGCTTCTTCTCCTTTGTCGTAATCTTCTTCTTCTTCTGCTTCCTTGTCGTCGTCGTCGTACCTTCCTTTTGGCTTATTCGCTTCTGACCCGAACGTGAAATCCTTAAATACCTAATTTGATGCTAATTACAACTTGCACTTGCGCCTCGCGAGAGATCGGCAAACGTGTGCTCGCGTGTGGCGAGAAGGTTTAATGGTGTGCCCGGGATGGCGGTGTATGATGGATGGTGAGACACGTCGTCGGCGAGGCATCAGGTTGCATCTTCTCGACTTCCAACTTGGAAGTGTCTGTATCTTCGATTTTCAGAGCGAAGCTCCTTGACATCTCGCAGATATTCGACACTTGTACGATTAACGCGGCTGGAAGCTCAAGCTGATTCGCAGTTACTGAGTTTACTGCGACTTTCAGAACCTTACATCTTGGAACGTTTATGAAAAATTGTAACATTCAAAGTGCGAACGTACGATACACAATTTTAATCTTCGCGAAAGATAGTTTTCGATACCTTGAGGTATTTACATATTTATGACATTCGTCCAATACAACTTCGATGTTTCTTTCTTCTTCCAGGCAATTTTTAGAAAAGCTTTAACTATCGATATGCAATTTGAAATCGTTCTTTCGTTGTTTGGGTTTTCTGCAAAATTCATAGGAAAGTCCAAGGAATAAACTTCTAATCTGACGTCTACAAATTTTTTCTCAATTGGAATATAAATGCAAATTATAAAATTTGAAAATTCTCGAATTGCTTCACATGGTATTTGAGCATGGAGTTGAAGCTTTGAGCACAACAACTTAAAATAATTATTGAAGTTCATTGCAGAGGCGTGCATGTCTCGTGTTTACGTGTCGTACAAATTAGGACACGAACTTACCTTTCTTACCGTGCAGTCTATACACTTCGGACGGAGAAGGTGCAGCAAATTAGAGAAGAAAGTGAGTTACGTTTGAGTCGAGACGTACGTAACTATTTATTATGCGATAATAGTTGCACTCGAATGTAGCACATTAATTTGTCTATATAGACTTGGAAATAATTGCTGCGCTCTTTAACATGTACGCTTAATGATCGCTATGTTACACATACCTAACGTGCGACCTATCGATTTTCCCTGCCGAGCATTACGTGACAAGATACGTCGTAAAGGATGCCCGTAAAGTATTTGGACTCACTTTATTGTGAAACGAAGGAAATAAATATAGCAAACACATGGAAACGGTGTAATGCGTTTTCTCGGAATGTCATTAACTTGTGTAAAAGTATGTGGACGCTTTTGAATCTTATTACATTAATGCTTAGATATTGGCCATACAATTAAATTGCCACGCCGACGCTCTCAATTTAACGCACCACAAGTTTTCGCAAAACTTTCTTGTTACCTAGTCCCTCAAGTATAGCTTCGAATGAAATATTAAAAATATAGGGCGAATATAAAGGCATCGTTGACGATCGAAAGAAGGAGCGGAAGGAACAAACGATTAATCATTGCCAACTCGTATAAATTCCAGAAGCGGAGATCACGGATGCGTAATTTGAATAATTTTCCAATATTTCAAATGTCACGTACTTGAGTGTCGGAAAAAGTGTTAAGTTAAAAAACGTATTAATCAATAGTTTCCTACGATGTGCTATATTTGCTCGAAAAGTTTAACTTAAAGTTTCGCCAACTTGCGACAACCTCCATTACGTAATCAAATTTGCGTGAAAACGCGTGTGTATGTGTGCGCCCTCGTACTGCTCGAATTCAAAGTAGACGATTCCGGGGCGGGTAAGGGGGGGGGGGGGCGTGAATGCAAGAACGCATAATGTGAAAGGCTTGATCAAGGCGAAATCTCTCGTCCTCCGAATGGCACGCGTTAATTCGGACCGCGATTTGCAAAAATATATTATGCCCTTTGAATTCCAGCAGCTCGTTAAAAAATTTTTCTTCCTTAGCTAAGTCTTTTGGCACGAGCAGAGGAACGCCGTTTTTCCTTCTTCTTCTTTTTTTTTTAAGAAAAACCTTCGTACAATTTACGTCGCTAATATAAAATTCATAGACACTCGCCTAAATTTTTATCGAGCTTCGCATAATTTTGTTTATCAGATACAATTCTCTCTTGCGATGTGTGCTTGTAGCAACGATCGACTTTGCAATTGGGGTTCTATCTTCTTTATTATTTGGCATTTATAAAAATTATGTTTAACACATTGCCAATCTCCGTAAATTGTCGCCGTCTGATTACAAGTTCAACTAACGAATACTAGACTGTTCCATTTTAACCGATTAATTGTAGCGCGAAGTCGATAAAAGTTAGTCGCGCGCGAAGTCTCGTATAAAATCAATGAGAATAAATTAAATAATTTCCCTACGTGATTGCACAAGTAATGTACGTGTCCGGTCGTATGGGTTTTCGTTTAATTTAACGGCCCTTGCGACACATCGTACAGGGTGTTCTAAACAGTTGCATACATCGTTAGATGAGGAAGCGTTGATGTGCTTTGTAAAAAAATTCGACTTGAACGGCGCTCAAAATCTTCATCGCGCGAATTTCCCGAAATTTACGGAAATTTTCAGATCTCATTGAAAACACTGACAAATCGCAAAATCATCATTAAAATGTTACCCCGCAATTACGTGAAGATGTCTGAAAGATTCTTTTTAGATTTTTTGAGATCTTTTCACCGTTCGCCTAAATTTTCAAATTCTTAAGAATGCTAGCTACATGTCACATCAAAGATGCAAAAAGACTTTTGGAAATGCTTAAATTTTCAATTACTTCATGTTTCAAATCGTACGCGTAATATTTCACTTATAAGTGGAACATCCAAATTAAATATTTCTACATTAAATGTTTGCTAGGAAGAAATTCTTTCAAATTTCATTAAACACGTGTCTGCCATATAGTTAGTATACATCTCTCTGGAACACCCTATGTGTCGAACAGTGCCCGAAATTTCGTCGTTAATCGTCGATACAATCGCTAACCCCAGTGAGAACACTAATGTCGAATCAACGTCGATGGGGTTGAAACCGCGTTCCAACCGTCAGTTTTCCAAGATAATTAAGTGTAAAGCTTGATTTTTTACTAACAAGAGCATTCTTCGTGTCGCCAGCAGTAATTAACAACTTCAGTGTTTTTATCTGGCATTTTTAATAATGCAGAAATTTTTTTTGCGAAAAATATCCTAGCTGAGGTAATATTTTTCGCAAAAAAAATTTCTGTATTATTAACAATGCCAGATATGGTTAATACAAACACTAAAGTTCTTAATTTTTTTTATTGGATTACTACGTCCAACGTTCTGAATACTTTTAACATCTTATTGGAGAGAACTGCCGAGTAAACTTATTTATTACAAAATTTAATGCAAATTAATTTTAATACAAAATTTCATAGAAAAATTAAGTTCCAAAGCTTTGAATTATTTTCGAAAACTGACGGTTGGGACGCGGTTTCAACCCCATTGACGCCGACTCGACGTTAGTGTTCTCACTCGGAATAAAACGTCCTCTTTGCATACGTACCTAGATTACATTATTACTATTCTCGTCTAGTAATCTTTGGTAATTCGGATGTGCATGGAACTATGATTATTATCACTGATTATTTAATCATAATCGTCCTTGAAGTTACCCGCTAGATTCTACCTGACTAGGCTGCCTTCGGGAAAGTCCTTCGACGAGTCACTTTCTTCGTTAAATCAGACAATGCGTTGTCATCCAAATCTTGGCGGAAGGCCAGGCATTTAATCTTGACCGATCTCGCGCCACACATTTGTTTCCCGCACGAGATTAAACTGCATCGAGTCCCACGCGAAGTTTAAGTAATTGTTCTCAAGACTAGCGAGGATCACACTCTAGGCTTCTGAAAGTAAGACCAGGCTTAAACAGCTGCTGCCACGATACGTGCCAGCGACGTCAATGTTCATCAGAAAGAACTTGCTAAGACGATGGACGCGTGTCATCGACTTGCTCCTCGATTCGCGAGGAAGAGCGATAATCCCTCATCCAAGATGGCTGGAGAGGCTACTGTAAGCGTCCTCTTCCATTTCAAGCCGCCGTCAGTAGAGGTCGGAAAAGGAGACCTGAGAGGAGACGCCCGAGTGCAGATGATGAAGGGCGTGTAACTCCTCCATCGAGGTCGAGGGCATGCTGTTGCTGTCGCCGAGTATGCTGGCGGACGGACCGATGTTTGGAGAATTGCCTGTGCTGGAGGACACCGCCGTGCCGGAACAGCCGACGTTGCTGCCGGCGCTGCTACCGTCCTGCCGCATCAGGTTCCGTCGCCATTTCGCGCGCGCGTTTTGGAACCACACCTGAACAGACGCGAGACCGCGCGATTTCAATTATTCACGCAATCGATTCTTCGACATCGATCGCAATTAAAGTGACTGCTCGCTCTATTCCAGAATTAGAAGCAGAAAAAAAATGAATAAACGTGCCTGAAGAAATTGCAATTGACCTTAGCTTCGCGCACGTACGATCTCGTGATGAAAGGAAAATTGTCAGAAAAGAAGCAATCGTTAGCGTCGATTAGTTAACTCGATGCGAACTCTCTAAAACTCAATCGGTGACCACTGCGATTTTCAGTGGTGTACTTATAACAGCAAATCAGTGACCGTTCACTGTTTTCACTGATAATCCACTGATTGGCTTTTAGAGAGAACGGAGGTCTCCGTACCTGCAGCACCCTTTTCGACAGGCCGGTCTTCTGCGCGAGTTGCTTGAGATCCTTGGCGTCCGGATTCTGATTTACCCCGAAGTAATTCTTCATGGTTCGCAATTGGTGGTGCTTGAAACTGGTGCGCATACGCTTCGTCCGCTGGTTCTGATGCACCGGTCCCGGCGAGCCCACGGACGCGTCGTAAGCGGCCAGCGACTCCATCGACGAGGACAGCTCCGCGGGGTGCAGCAGTTCTGCAACGTCGACGTCCGCTAGAAAGTCTCTCTTTTCTTTCCCATTTTTCGGTTTCGCGTCCAACCGTCGACGTCGCGCGCGAGCGACGTGCGAGGAGGGAAACGGCGCGACGCTGGATAACACGTCGCCCTTTAAGTCTACCGAGTCCCTTTTCGGTCGTGCGTTTGCAGGGGTCGCAAGTCTCAGAATCGGAAAAAGAAGAATCAAAAATGTGAAATTTCTAAAAGCCGAAAGAAATCGGAAGAACCTCGAGACTTTAAGCTTATCAACGTTAATACGATCGATATTAAAGTCATCATACGTTGGATACGTTTGAGCTCAAGAGATATCCTCTTCTCGGAGAATTATATAAGAACTTCCACGACGATCTAACATCTCCCCGCCAGTACTTCCCTACCAGTACTTCATTCCGCGGTCTTCTTTAATTCTCGCGCCAATCCGCGTGCCGGCCGAGCGGCGTGACTCTTATTGTTCCAAGGATTTTAGCCCGAGAGAAATCGACCCTTACCGTCCTCTCCGATCTTGGGAACGTAACTGTGCTTTCTGAATTGTCTTCGAGAAAAAGAACAAAACCGACGAAATCCGTGCCGTTCACCTCGACGAAGAAAACGAATTCCGAACCGGCGCCGTGGAACCATTCGCGAAAACGGTTTTTCTCCCGTTTCCTCTCTCCACGTATTTCTCTCTCTCTCTCTCTCTCTCTCTCTCTCTCTCTCTCTCTCTCTCTCTCTCTCTCTCTCTCTCTCTCTCTCTCTCTTCCTTTCGTTCTTTCGCGTCCTCTCGTTGGCGAACCAGCCGATCGCCGTCCGTTGGGAATGGAAGTTCGGAACAATAAACAGTAATGGCGCATACGTGCTCCGGGGATTTTACTTCTGGGATCCCCCTCGCCCCCTCGCCCCGCCCGCGTGCCCGCTTCGACGACTGGAACCCGTTCTTCTCCCGATTGAATTCAATGGTTACCCTCGTCGTCTTATTTATTGGATGCGTTCCTTCGCTCCGCCGGCGCGCAACAACTGCAACTGCGCACACAATCTCAGCACGCCCCGGCCTCTTTCCGGCCGACTCTCTTTCCCCCTTTCCGCGCTTCTTTATTTTCGTCCATCATAATTCAGTTAAATTCGTGCCGAGTGGCTTGACAGCTAATTGATCAATTAAGACTCCTCCTCCGCGCAGGTTAAAGATCTCGCCCGAGAAACGTCGCGAGCATCTTCCGTGTTCCCGGCGAGTCCTCGCTTCGATTCGATTCTCGTTTCTCGCGAGTCTACCCACCGAGAAAAATAATATCGCGAAAAGCCCCGACGTCCTACCGAAGATCTAAGCATATTTCGTTTTGCATATGAAAATAGAAGTAGTCGAACCAGAAGGAAAAGGTATACGCGAAACGGACTTTTGAGTTCCGGCGTGATTTGATACGCGAGTCGAATCGAAATTAGGACTTTTCCAGCGCGCCTCTCGGCTCCGGCGGGGCCTTTCTGTCTCCGCAGAAAGAGGAACGGCCGCGGGGCACCGGCGGACAGTGACAGATAGGTATCGGCACCGGGAGATGCATCGATTGGCCGATCTGCCCGGAAAAGAATGCTGCCGCGGCCAATGCGTGGCCGCTGCCAGCAAAATGGCCGGCCGGAGCGCTATAATGCCGCCTGCGCGAGTTTCTTGCCGCGCCGCGCCGCCGGCATCGGAATCCCTCTCTCGTTCCGTCGTCGATCCTCTCGGCCCTCGGCGATTTTGGCTTCTAACTCGCCCTGACAAATTGTAATCTCATTCTTAAACCGCCAAATCTGCCCCTCCCGCCCTCCCGCCGCCGAGCCGCTCGGGAGAAACTTCCCAGGGCTCGGGACTCCTCCCTCGCAAGAAAGGACAATATCTTCTTAATTCCAAGATGGACCGGCGCATGCTCTCGCTGCAAACCGTATAGAAATTAATAGCGCGGTATCGGCCGTGCAACATATTTCATATATAATTTCTCCATTTTCATGTCGCACGTAAGTCAGGCCAAACGTTAGACTATCATATTCGACAAAGAGTGCGTTACCTCACGCAGTGCCGGTTTTAGCAACATTGGCGCCCTGTGCAAGATTATCGTGGCGCCCATTCAAATTCAAGGGCTCGAAATTCTTGCGAGAGAAAAGACAGGGTAATAATATCGAACGACGAGCCCCATTTTGTTTTTACATTTTAGGGAATCTCTCTCACTCTCAAACTAGGTGAAACCAGGCAGCGGTGCTCCTATAGATTTGGCGTCCTGGGCGACCGCCCAACCGCGCCCCGCCCTAACGCCGGTACTGACCTCGCGACTCCTCGGAAATAGAATAGGAGAGTTTGAGGAAACGGGGAGGCTGTAAATTTTCTGAATCTTTGGAACGACGACTTAAATTATCCCTTCATCGTAATCTAATACATCAATTGCTCAGGCATTAGATGTGGCACGACGTCTCGCAGCTTCGGAATAGTCGGATTATCGTTTTCTTGCCTCGGGCAGTATCGCCGCGAGAGTGGCCTCTGTGATTCGCCGTCGCGAGCTCCGAGCGTCTCGCCGTGGAATCGCTCCCGTCGTCGGCGTGTCCCTTTCGCAAAAACTGTCCCAATTATATATAAAGACAATAAAACACCGCGAGAGGGTCTCTCTCTCCCAGGCCGGCTGTTCCCACCCGTGGCCGCGCACGCAGGACTTCATGGACGATTTTATGGCTGTTGGTCGTAAATTCCGGTCGGTAGTCCGGGGAGAGTGATCCTCGCTCTCGTCGATTATAAAATAACTGGGAATCACGCGCGGCACCGGTCGGCTCGCCATCTTGGCTTGCGCCCGAAGCCGAAACGATCGTAAAGTCCAGCGGAAATCGTATCGAAACGCGACACGAGTGCGAGTCGGCCGGCAAAGGACGCAAGTCGAGCGGGGAATCAATTTTTTTTTTTCAATTTCTCCCGTCCGCGTTTCGCCGTGGTCGTAATGGCGACAGCGCGACGATTAACTTCGCGATTTACGCGTGTCTAAGCTTGTGGCATTACCGCTAGGAACCCTGTCCGCTATAATTCTCGCACGATTTTCGTCGCCCCGGAGTTTTACATTACCGTTTGTGATATCGGAGAAGCGAAGTTATTAAGAATGACGACTACAACCGGACGAACGCCGCTCGAGATCGCGATAAGCTTTTGTTATCGGGGATTCGCGCGTTGAATCATCGAGCAATTAGACATCTGCGTAGCGCGCGAGATCTCGTCAAAGAATCCCGCTCGCCGATGTCGAACGCTCCAGTTAACGAGCCGAATAATCGCGCGGGCGAAATGAAATAACATCTGCGATTCTTGCGGGCCCGAGCAAATGTTTGCACGAAGGAACGCCCCATTATACCCGTTGCTCGGTAAATAATGCAACTCCGCCGATTAACCCGTTTGCTATAGCGTGGAATAAAGAGAAAGCGTAAGAATAGACAGAGAGAGAGAGAGAGAAGCGTAGAGGGTGGGAGACAAATTAAAAATCAAATGCCAAATTGAAGAGACTAGGACCGGTATTCATAGTCAGATCTTATACTCAAGACTGTTTTGAATTTATTATATATGAAGATGCTATATGGAACATTTCACTGGCTATCAAGTATCTGAAGGTGACCTTAAGGCCTGTGTCCTCGATGCTAGAACTCGCTCCACGTTCTAGCCTTAAGATCGTCTTGGACCGAGTTCTAACATCGTGGACACGGGCCTTTAAGATGATCTTATGAAGTGTCTACAGGAGTCTCTTAAGACGGTCTCGAATAAAAAATCTGACTATGTCCCAATCCCGACCTAAGGGTAACTCTAGAGCGGAGGAGGAACGAGGGACGAAATCGAGAGGATCGTTTGACGATCGATACAAGATTGCGGAACATACATTGGCTTGACTCACCGAGCGCTCCAGCGGCCAGTCTCATCGTGACGGGAAGCTCGGAGCCGGTGACTTCCGACAGCTTCCGCTTCCGCGGCCGGCCCTTCTGCACCGCGCCGGAAGTGGCGATCGGGCTCTGCTCGTAGTAAGCCGGGAGCGGCGACACCCCCGGCGAGCCGAGGTCTTCGATGCTGCCGGCGGCACCCCCGTAATCGCCGGCGCAGCACAGCAACTCGTAGTGTGGTCTTGGGAGCGACGTGCTCGTCAGTCGTCAACCTCTCTGTCAAGTAGTCGATAGACGACCTGACCTCCGCGTTATGCGTCCTCCGAGTTCGATGAACGAGTTCGACTTGGCGATACCGCGCGCCGGCGATGCCACGCGGGGCGAGATGTAGCGCGAGGGATTGTCGTTAGTCGAGGGACAAGACGGTTACCGGCCCTCGGCGAGTTGGACGTTCGAATTCGAGACGGGGTCTGAGCTTTCCTCGTTCTGTCGCGGTAAAGTCTCCCGAGCCTTCGAAGCTGCGGGGGATCTTTCGATCGTCGTAAAATTCTACGGTGCGCACATTCTCGAGATACTTGATTTCGTGAGCGTTTGAGGAAATCGCAAGAGCCTCCTTAAAGCTCGACATTCGTAAATTCTCGTTCTCACGTCCCCGCGTTATCTGTCGTCGCGATCGTCTTCCCGGAACCCGAGACCGAATCCGTCCGTTCCAATGACCGTCATTAGCACTCAACAACCGTCATTAGCGCGGAGGTAAGGGGGGGCAGAGGAGAAAATGATTCGGTGCGACAAAGCGCCTCGTGCTGCTGTCAACCTCGTCATCGAACTCGTTGATAACAAGGAGAGACGGCCTTTGAAGGATAGTAATGATCAGACACTCCTGTTTCTCACCTACAATACACCAGTCCGTCCCGCTGGCCGAAATGATCGCCTTTGTTCAGCGGGGTGCCACACGAGGCGCAAGTGAAGCACGCCACATGATACACCAAATCGCGCGCTCGCATCACCAGTTCTGAGGCGGAAATGCCGGCGCGGCATCGGGAGCACCGGGACACTGCGAATAATCTGTCATCGAAACAGTTAAAGTGTTATTCACGGATCTTCGAATCCCACGTTCGGGGAGCGTCGCTGAATTTCTTTAATCGATCTCTTTTTAACTCTACAATTTATCTCTGGTCGTTGAAAGACTAGACTAGAGAAACGTATGAAACGTATAAAAGAAATACACGTCTCTTAGAGTTTTGTATATTTGACGGAAAATCAAATTAATTTGTTATTATTTAATAATTCCTTAAATAATTATATCCGTAGAAGTTATTAATATTTCAGAATCCTCACAATTTGACGGAGTTTCGTGTTTCGGAACTTTCAAACGTATATGAACTTTTGATTTCTAATTTCGTTAATTTAGAGAAGTTAGGAAAAACTGTGCACTTGGGAATCTAACGGTACGCTCTATGTTCTGCGAATTCCGACTGCGTTCCCGAATGTTAGCGGATACATTGCGAATTCTCGCTTCAGGAGAATTTCGCAAGGGATCGAAGCAGACCGTTCGCGGAGACGGAAACAAAGGGCTCGGCGTTGTTGCATATTGCATGGAGGACGGCTGTTGAATTCCTCCCCTGCTCGCTATAACGAACTCGCCTCTCGGCCTTTCATTCCACCCTCGTCCTGAAATGTCGGACGTCATCGCGTAAGCGCGATGATAAACAACATTTATTTCTTTGCTTACGCTCGGCTCGCGTTCCAACTTTCGGCTTCCCTGGGATCGCGATTTCCTTCGAAGCTACGAATGATGAAGCTTTTCAAATCTTCGAAACTTGGATCTACTTAATCTTCCGAATGTAATAATAACCTGATAAACAGTAGTCTTTAGGATCTCTTTAAAATTGGCCCTCTTCTCCGTTCTCTTTTTTTTATGACTACCTGCATTCTTTATCGGAGAGTATATCGCCGCGCCGAGTGTGGAATTCAAGGTCCAATTCCTGAATAAGACTAGAACTGTGTATTTAGAAACGGCTATTAGTGGACATTTTGTGTGGTCTAGGGAAGAAGGCGTTTTGGTAAAAGAGAGCACGGGAGAATCCGCTTCTCGTATGCAAATTCAGCGCCGTCCCAATAAATATCGAGAATAGAGTGCGCACATTAATGGATCTTGTGCCAGTTCCGCCCGCGTCGTTCAAGCGATTCGTCGCAGATTAAACTTCGAACTCGCGACTGCTTTTCCGAGTTTCCTCTTTCAAAAATGGCCAGCGATTTGTTTTATTTTTTTCTTTGTACACGTCGCTCGCGCTTCAACTAACCTGTAGTAATCCTCTTTGCAGTAAATGTTACCGTCTCTGGCGAAGCAGGTGAGCTCGGCGGCCAGGGGGACCCGGCAGTGACAGCAGCGCAGGCAGCCGCAGTGCCATGCGCGATCGGCCGCCCTTAGGTACCAACGCTCGGCGATCTCCCTTCCGCAGCCACCGCAGCCGAGGACACCCTCGGTGATGCCGCCACCGCCGCCGCCACCCCCGCCGCCGCCTCCGCCGCCGCCGCCCTCGCTCGCGCCGATCTGCCGACCGTTCGCCCCGCAGCCGCCTCCGTCCCCCGACGGGGGTGTGGTGCCGCCGCAGCCGACTTCCTTCAGCATCTCGCTCCACGCGCCCCGCTACGACGCATGACGTTGCATTCTGCAAGTGGTTACCGCAAGTCTCCGTGATGCATGACGTATTGCGCACGTTGCCTGGACGAAGCGCGATCCCAGGGAGTACCGGGAAAATTACGATCGGCCATTGTTTAGTAAATTTTCCGGAAGTGACGATCTCGAGTGACTCTCGCACGACGCTCGCGTGGAAATACGACGGAAGCTATGCGCGTTTGTATTGTACATTGTAAGCAATTTCATGGATGATGAAACCGCAGTCGTTGACCTTCACGCAGGATTGAGTGGTATATAATGCTTACAGTCCTTTGCATGTCGACTCTCCAATTGTCATATCTACTTCGAGATACTGGAAATAAAGTTCACGTGCAGCTTTGAACAACTGTCACTTCCGCTCTATAAATGGCGAAATTAACTTGTGAAAAATGTCAGAATTGCTATTTGACAAATAGAGTTTTACGTGCATTGATTCCTTTCGGGAACTGTTCCCGTAATTGCAATGTGTTCTCATAGAAAGAAACCTGATGAACTCAAGTCTGATAAACGTGGCTGGTGGTCAAGCGATTGGACCATTTCTTCCACCTCTTAGAAAAACCTTCGCGTAAAGATCGCTCTTAATACATATTTCATTTTATCTGTCAACTTGCAATTTTAATGTTTCTCAACAGATTAATTTCCTTGTATGTAAAAGCAGATTTATGCAAGCACTTTATAATCATCTCTGCATAATAACTCCATTGTACAATTTTATTTGTCAACTTGCAATTTTCATGTTTCTTGACAGATTAATTTCCTTTGCATACAAAAGAAGATTTATGCAAGCACTTTATATTCACCCCTGTATAGTGACTCCATCGTACAATCGCGAGTGGAAGAAATCTCAAGCCCTTTCTGTTATCGCAGGGTTTAAAAATCAATCAATGAATTATCACCAAGAACAATGAATAGTCACTGATTTACAGTTATAAGTATAGCACTGCAAATCAGTGGCTATTCGCTGTTTTCAGTGATATACAATACCACTGCGATTTTCGGTGCTACACTTATAACTGCAAATCAATTACTATTCACTGTTTTTCAGTGATACTCCACTGATTGACTTTTAGAGGGTAAAGACTTGAAAATTTAGGATAAGAATCCTTAAGAGTCACCTCGTGCACGTTTGTTCGGAGCTTGCTGCCCAGGCGACAAAATCAGAAACCGATGAACATATGAGAGCAATTCGTGGCCGGCGGTAATGAATTCTTTAACGAACGACTCTCGCCTTCGAATCACGATTAACGCAAAGGCGATGCCTTTCGCTTACAAAAGCGTTGTCACGAGAGTCGTTAGATCTCTGCGCAAATAGATTTTCCATTTACACGTGACTGTTGCAAGAATCGAGCTTTAGGGCCGGTCACTCGGAGAGAGATCGTTCTCTCTAAAAGTCAATCAGTCGATTATACACTAAAACCAAAACAGTGAACACTGGTTTGTAGTTATAAGTATAGCACTACGATTTTAATGGTACACTCATAACTGCAAATCATTGACTACCGAAGATGAAGTAAAACCAAATGCTCGAAGTACTGGATAAAACAGCCTGGATGAAACAGGCTTTAAGCCCAGTACATGAGGAAGAAGAAGAAGAAGAGGACGTAGAGAGGAAAGTCCTCTATTATGATATACTCTCTAAAAGTCAATCAGTGAATTTTCACTGAAAACAGTGAATAGTCACTGATTTGCAGTTATAAATATACTACTGAAAATTGCAGTGGTGTACTTATAACTTTAAATGAGTGACTATTCACTATTTTCAGTGATAATCCACTGATTGACTTTTAGAGAGAACGAGCTCTCTCCGAGTGACCGGAGAGTAAACCGGAAAGTAAATGTACTACTGAAAATTGCAGTGGTACACTTATAACAGTAAATCAGTGACTATTCACTGTTTTCAGTGATAATTCACTGATTGACTTTTAGAGAGTAGGCTTCTAGTATGAGCCCAAGGAGAAATGACTGATTTGCACTTATAAGTGTGCCGCTAAAAATCGCGGTGGTATACTTAGAACTGCAAATCAGTGACTATTCGCTGTTTTCAGTGATAATCCAATGGTGGCTTTCAGAGAGTTGATTGAAAAAATCGACCGGATTATCAATTTAGTGAGAAACGGATTTGATTTGAAACGCTACGTACGCGCGCGCAAATGTAACACGTTATTTCGCCATTTCTATCCAACGTCGAGTGCCGGAAGCACCGTCTCAAGTATTGCCCGCGCGTAACGCAACGTCGATCGCAACGATACGACTCTTCGATGTTAATTAATTCATCCTTGCAAACGGCATTGTTCGAGGTGAAAAGCGAAGTGCTCGCCATCCCCGCGGATTTGCGTTGCGGTGGCATTATGTTTGCAATCGCACACGCGGATTCGATATTATCGCGTGCCATATTTCCATAAAATCGATTCGCCTGATCCTTCGATAACGGGACCTCCGTAGTGCGAAATACACGTGTGGTTACATCAGCGGGACTGCGTCTGTATCAGAACGTTTGTCTGCAGATTGCAGCGGCTGAAGCATCGTGTTTACTTGAAAATTATGACATTATTTAACGTCCGAAATTCTCACGCAAATTTAGCCATTAAAATATTGAAAGTTAATACAAGTATCGACAATATGTTTGCTTTGATAATTATTAAATATTTAAATGTATAAATTATTGCATTTTATTAAGCGAAGGTTAACCATAAATTTCCATCTTTAAAATACATAATACGTTACGTAATTGTGTGTACCGTAATATAACGAGTAAAGTAAAATTAAGATTAATAAATAATTCCCCAGCGCAATAGCGACACTATCTGTAAGTGGTGAAGATATAGTTTTTCGCAATTTTATGTCAGTTTCGCCAGCAGTCGATTTCGTGTTCATGTTTACATTTGACCTCTGGCGCCGGTAATTCTAAAATCTATTATCAAACTGCTTACCAATATCCCGTAAAAAAGAGTCTTTAATTTTCTTACTTTAGACAAAATGACACGCTTGAACTTGCAAGTTTCAACGATTGCTAAATTTTTTCCTTCATGTTCCGCTCACCTGCAATCGGTTAAACAGCTGGAACGCGACGGCGAATTCTGTCGGCCGTCCCTCGCCTTCTCGCCGCTCGTCGGCGACGAAGCACCCGCGGCCAAAATTATTCCCGCTTGGTTATTTTCATCTAAATCGCGGTCATCTTGGACCTACTGACTTTTCCAAGGTTCGGTTCGGTCGCGGCGCGGCTCCAACCCCGGATATTCCGGCGCTCCGACGGTCTCGGCTGCCTCGAACCAGCCAGGCGGACGTTGCGGTCATCAATCATGCTCTGGACAAGCGAAAAGCCGCATGGACGGAGAAGATAATTTCTCTCTGGGTGTGACATCGGTTGTACGATAATAGAATCTCCACGACGAGAGAGGTGCAAAATTGTATCTGTTTCTAAAGTATCGCTCGCGTATGAATCGCTTTGAATAAGAAACTTAACCGCGCGCTCAGACTGATCTTTAGAGAAACTTCACCGCTACATCTAACTACTCGATCACTTAAAACTTATCAACAGATTAATTCGCTCGCGTAGATTCGCGTTCAAAATTCCTTTAGTTCAAATTCTCTATTCTTACGGTCCGACACGAGATTTTAAACCCTCCAAACGCCAATCGGTGGATTATCGTTGAAAACAGTGAATAGTCACTGATTGACTTTTAGAGAGCGGGTTATTATCTAAAAAGAGACGAGTAGTCGACTAACTTCTGGTTAACATTTAGCCAGAAAATAAAAACCTAAATGTAAGTGGAACGTGTACGATGAATTGACAACTAAACCGAGTTTTAAATCTCGTCCAAAAGTGACGGAAAGAGCAGCAGTATTTTCGAGTGACGAAAGCTTGAATGAGACAGGCTTCGGTTAGGCAAAAGAACGACCACAGTGAGCACGGATCATCCAAAGTAAACCGCTGGTTAATCCCTTTTTAGAAGAAGCCTCCGATTGAGTCACAATTGTGGTCAGCAAACTCCTTGGGTTTAACTTCCGTCGCACATTCATACTAACGACGAATTTAATTCGTTGCACGGCGTACCAAATTCTACATTCTGGCGCTCTAGATTTTTCCTTATAATTGATGGCATTAACAGCTTCTCGAAAATATTCCGTACGAAACAACACGGAATTTCGTTACGCGGTCCTGGATTTATAAATCTACTTTGAGGAATTTCGCGATCTGAGAATTTTTATATTCTTCAAGTGCAATCACTGAGGCCACAGATCTTCATATTCTCGATTCTTTTCACGAGAAATAACGAAGCTGCGATTGTTATTAAGCACGATTCGTCGAGAAACTGTACCACCCAATTTCTTAATTATTTTATGTTTTGCACCCACCAGTTCATCATTTTCTCAAGGCACAGCATCCTCACTAGATTCCTGGATCCTTTCCTCGGGTCCCGAGATGCAAATCATTAGCATGTCACAATACTAATCACCTTGGGCTTGTTTTACTGGTTTTGGAGCACTTCTCTTACACTTTCCTGATAATCAAACAAACCCGCAAACGGTGCGATCGCCGGAGTTTTAAAAAAACTTGCAGCAACCGGCAGACGAGCGGCTTCTGAATTTAGGATTCTCCTAAATTCGCAAGCGCGGGAGAAACTTTCGAGAGAAGAGCTGTCGAGACAAAGCTCTACGGGAGCGTGAGACTTGCGAACGCGAGGGATCTACGCGGCGAAATTCGGCGAGAGAAAGAGGGAGAGAGAGAAAGAGAGAGAGAGAGAGAGAGGGAGGGAGGGAGAGAGAGAGAGAGAAAGAGAGAGAGAGGGACATTTCCACGAGCGCGCGGAACCCGCGCGCGGAAAACCTGCGTGCGGGAAACTGGCGCGCCGGAAACTCGCGGTGCGCGAAAACTCGCGAAAGCGTCGCCGGAGTGCGAGAAGGAAGCTCGAAGGACGCGGTAGACTCGTGCGGGATGGAAGCTGCTCCCCGTCGGCATAATATTACGATCCTGGGATGGCCACCCAGGGCCAGGGGCGGACGTCGCCGCGACAGGGAAGCGGGGTTGGCCCCCTCGTAGCGCGATCTCGCCGGGGTGGCGACAGGGTGGGGTTTTCGAAGCCGGCCCGAGGGGTAGCGACGTCGGGACGCCGGGCGTCTGCGCGCTGCGCCGGCGCCTTTGCGTCTCTCCCTTTCTCTGTCTCCCTCCCTCCCTCCCTCCCTCTTTCTCTCTTTCTCTCTCTCTCTCTCTCT
>NW_011967229.1:117364-160095 GCF_000949405.1 Vollenhovia emeryi | reverse complement strand
TCTCTCTCTCTCTCTCTCTCTCTCTCTCTCTCTCTCTCTCTCTCTCTCTCTCTGCCTCTCGCGAGAAAATAGTTCGCTCTGTGTCTTTATCGCTGGTGACGGCTGGTGATCGTCGGTTATCATCTACATGTATGATAATGGCACTGGTGTTGATGATAATGTGGCTTGTCAGGTACAACGCTGCGTTTTCTCGAAAAATCTCTCCGATTTGGGAAGTGGATCGAATAGGATATTTTGTGGGACTTCTGTTCTCTCCTTCATTTTTATGCACAATCCGCGCTTTTCCTAGTTTATCTCATTCCTTCAATATGTATGCAATTTAATTCTGCCACATAGTTATTGTTATAATTGTCCCTTAGATATTCTGTTATTCAAATATTTATTTACAAGAAAATTTTGAGAATGCAATGATTTGGATTTGCAAGTTCAAGCTATTGAAGACTTAGGTTCGGTTTCAACAGTGTTGTTTAACTTTAAGCTTGGCTTAATTCGTTCTTTGTCTCTTTCCAACTGTTACTTCAGAAAGAGACAAATATGAATTAAACTAAGATTAAAGTTAAACGACATTTGGTGAAACTGGACCTTAGACTCATTCGGTTTTCAAAGATCGAAAAGTCAAGGGACATATTAATTAATACACTTTACGTTTTCTTCGTATGAAAAGGAAAATTTGAATTGTATTATACTTTTACCAACTTTTCTGAAAATAAGATCAGTTACAAATGTCGACAAGCACAAATTAATTTATTAACCAACAGATGACGGTAATCTGTAAAGAAACGAAAAGAAAACTGCGCACAAAGAAAGAATCTTAATTTAAACGGGAGAAAAATGCTTCGCACCAGCAAATCAACGTTTGCGCGAAAACGGATGACGCTCGCACAAGTCTCGAGTCCTCCTCCCATTTTCCCACTTCGTCCCCTTCTTCCGGTGACATCATCGATTTCGTGTTTCCGGAAACATTCTGAACGGTGCTGGAGCGACATTCATTATTCATGATTAGCCGCGACGTCTCGCCCGCAAAGCACTCGCGCGCGCTCACATTTCACTCTCAATTAATTTGCAATCGGGGCATCCCGATGGGAAGAGCAGCTCCCGGGAAGAGAAATGACATGACACGCGAGTGGTTAGTCACGCGTCAGTCACGCATACAGGTACAAATTATTACTTAAACGACGCCAGCTGACGAAAAACGTGTTCCCGCGGCGATTTTAATATCGCCGCCAGTTTGTCACCCCGTCCTTTCGGGCGACCGTCGATTGGACTCGTTCCTAACGAGAATCCCCTCGCGCGAAATCACATCGAAGACATAATTGCAGTCTCGAGCGTCCAAGTGCGATAAACGTTAGAACTCTAAGAACTTGCGATTTTTCTTCTGTTCTTTTAACAAAACCTTCTGTCTAAAAGCCAATCAGTGCATTATCACTGAAAACTGAATTATTCAATGCTGTACTTATAACTGTGAATCAAGGAATATTCGCTATTTTCACTGGTAATCCACTGATTGACTTTTAGAGAGTTGAGATTCTTAAAATACAAACTCTCGTAGAATTATTATTTTTGTGTTATTAGAACCGCAGACGCATGAGGCGTCTTTCGACACTCAGTTTCACGTGAGGCGACTTTCGGATCCGCGAGGGAAAAAACTTTTCAAAGTTCAGACCATTTAAAAACTTAAATAAATGAGCTTTAAAATCATGTTTCTCGTTTCAATTTTACACTATGCGAATTGTAACACGCTACCGCAAATCGCGACTGTGCGTTTCCGTTCCGGGCGCGCGCGTGCGCCATTCACGGCGTGAGCGCCTTTTAATTGCAGCTGAGGAACGCGAGTGACAGTCAGATACATTGTCCCCCACGACCAGTTCTTCTAGATTTGCCAGGTTTGCGCGCGGTCAAGATGCACCCGGCCGTGTCGGCGCGACGCGACGGCGCGGAAGCAGCGCGGCGCGTAGCGAAAATCTGTCTGGGCGCGACAGAGTCGTTTCTCGCTCCCGATGTCCCATTAGGCTCATTACCACCGCGGGTGGTGCGATCAGGCCGTCGCTACAAATCGAACCCCCCCGTTAAACGGCGAGTTCTCATTAATCTCGCGTGCCGTCCGCGCCGCGCCGGTGCTCGCGATCGCAAGGAGTAAAGCGCGAGCAGCATTCCGGGATTCGTCAAGCTCATCCTTTAGCCGCGAACGCTATAATGCGTAACATGCAATAAATTAAAACGACATCTCGGCTTTGATTATCGATTAGAATGTAGGATTCTTCGGAGACAAGATTTTTTTTCAATGTAGAAAAATTAATAAACGACGCGACCGGCAAATTTCTAACTAAAGAAATTTATTGCGAAAAATATTACCTCAGCCAGGGTTTGAGCCTGGACCTCCTGCGAGTGTCGCAAGACGCGGTTCTAATATTATATAAAGACAAGAACAATAATTCTGCGGGATTTTGTATTTTAAGAATCTGAAGGTTTCATTAAAAACAAGAAAAGAACAACCGCAAGTTCTTGGAATTCTAACGTTTATCGCACTTGAACGCTCGAGACTGGCAAATTGCTAATTAAAGAAATTTATTGCGAAAAATATTACCTCAGCCAGGGTACGAGCCTGGACCTCCCTACACTCTAGGCGGGCGTCTCACCAATTCGACCACTGAGGCGTGTGACGATATTTGTCACAATAAACAGTCTAACGCGGTGGCATTTTCGCGTCTATTTTTCGACTTGAACTGAAGATTCTTTTCTTTCAAAGTTTCCCCACCTCGGGGATTAATTGAAAGTTCCTCAACTTGCACCATTTCCAAATGTCTTCTTTCGTCGTACCAGTCGCAGCGTTAATTTTCGGTGAAAGAACCTCCGGGCAAATATCATTGCCGCCGTCGCGTCGGCGAGAGGTCGACTCGGAGGAGTACCACCCGCTCGGGGCCGCCGATTCAATCAAATCCACCCTAATTCAATCACATACAGTAGCCGCCTTCCTCCCTCCCTCCCTCCACCCTCTCTACTCACCTCGCCAACCCTTCGAGTCCGCGGACGGTCGACGCGAAGGGGGCGCGTTGCGCAGTGCGCCGGGGAAGAAAGCTGTCATTGTGGCGGGGTAGGTAGGAGGATGCTGTCATATCGATCAGAGACTTTCTGGACGGATAGACGGCTGGAAGCGATACTAACGAAGAAGAAGAAGAAGAAGAAGTAGTCGGTAGTAATAGAACAAGAAGAAACGGCAGCAGCAGCAGCCAAGCGCTGGCTTATCTCCCGCTCGTCCCCTCTCCCTCCTGCCCCTCCCTCCCACTCTTCCCCCTCCTCACTCACTCTGTCTGTCTCTGTCTGTGTCTCTGTCTCTGTTTCTGTCTCTGTCTCTGTCTCTGTCTCTGTCTCCGTCTCCCAGACTCCTCGTCTCTTTCTCCCGCGGAAAGGGGAGGGTGGCAGAGGGTACAGTAACCTCGGCGGAAGCAGCCTCCGCGAGGCGCGGCCCTCCGACGCCCGCTCGATAGGAGCCCGGCCGATGGCGGCCAATAGCGATCGCCGCGAGACGACGGGGCCGCCGGCCCATTGGCTGGCGCGGCCGGTTCGCGTCGACATTAGGGGTGGGGGGTGGCCGGGAGAGGCGGATGGAGATGGAAGTAACGCTCCCGCCAGCATCACCGGGGGATCCTGCCGAGAATGGGAGTCATCTGGCGAACGCTGACGGAGGCTGGCGGCTAGTTCGGCACACGAGCGGCGGACATTCAGGACCTATCCTGCGCTCTCTCCTCCTTTTCTGGTCTGGTTCTCTCCGGCCGGGGAGAACAGGGTAAAGCGGGGGGGCGAGAGGAAGGTGTCGGAGGGACATGTCGTATTATGAATGAATGAGGGTACATGTGTAAGATTGAGGGCCGAGCTCCTCGTCTCTCAATGGGGACAGGAAGCTTCTCTCGAAAAAGATGCAACGATTAGCGCGGGAAAGACGATGGTCCTGCCGGAGCGACTCGACACCTCCGTTACTTCGGCGGATTCGGCGAGTTATCTTCGGCGAAGGCAGGGCGGCGAAACTCGATTTCGAATCGAATTTCTATAATTGGGCCTCTGCTAAGACAAATCTACCGGACGGAGCGGCGAAGGTGAAGGGTTGCCCGAGGGCGGCGGAACTTTAAATCTGCCGCTGATCCTTGGTACCACCGTGGGTCGGCGGTACATCACAGATGTAAGACGCTACGCTTGCGCTTACGGCGGCCCACTTAGCCGAGCTTACCGTGGCCGTGTCGCTTAGGGCTATCGCGATATACCGAATTGATGCGACAATTAATTCAGGCGGACAACTCGCGCGCGCAGCGCCCGTAATCGGACGTGATATATCTCCGTCGTCCGTTTATCCGCTCGACCGTGACGCGGACCAAGTTGCTTAACGTTCCCGGGGAAGCCGTTTCGACCGGGGACCACGCTCGCTGGGGTCGCTAAAAAGATCGGCCGCGTCAGCGCGGGATCCCCCGGACACCATCGATCATCGACGGGCGAGACGAGCGGGTCCTCGAGAGGAACCTTAGCGCGGCCGCAAAATGGAGGCTGTCGGGCATCGTTAGCGGGCCCCGGCGGCCCCGTGGCAGCGGCGGGAACGGCTGGTTCCCCGTTACAGTCTCCGTTCGGCGAACAAAAGTGGGTCTTTCCCTCATGCCGCGCGCGCGGCACGAAAGTAATTCAAGACACCTGGCGGGAATGGTTTTAACGGATCCTAAGATCGCTCCACGGCATCGTCTACGGGGCCTCGCGCCGTGCGGTCCCGCGGCGAGAGTTGAGGGGGGGGCGGAAAGCGGGCCTTCCTCCCCCTCCCGCGAGTGCATTATGTTAAGTGCGGCGCGGCGCGGTTATCTCCTCAGCGTAAGAGTAAATAAGTGCAAAGATATAACGGTTAATTTCCGCGTTAACCGCGTTTTATCGCGACGTTCTATCCGCGAGCGAGCGAGCGACCGGCAGGATGCCCCGCTGCCTTCCACCGTGGATTCGCCGCGCCGTGCTCGCGCCGCGTCAGCGTGTGCGTGTCGTTTCGCACGCACGCGTAGGAAGGACGCGGTGCGACGCGGGACGCGCGAAGGGGAACCCCCGAAGAAGACGCTGCGCGCACCGGCGGCGGGAGTTAAACGGGACACGCGCATCCCGCGCGTGCACTGCCCTCGAAAATTTCCACGAGTGTCCTTTCCACGAGTGGTCGTTTGCGCTCGAAGCGGGCGCAAATCGGGTTCCACCCTCGCGTCACGTTCGTCCCGGCAGAATTTAAACCTTGAAATTTATAGAACTCTTACTGTACACTCGTTGGGAAAAAGGACATGCTCGATATTCCTGAACGATTGTCCATTTCCACTAATGCAGATTAACTTTGATCCCGGCTCAATTTGCTTTTTATCTTTTTCTAGTTTCAGGAATTGAAAAGAGAGGAGAACTTAGCGAAACTGGGAGTGGAGTTAATCTGCATTGGTAGAAATGGGCACGAGGGTCTCTTTCATCAGCCTCGGTTAGATTAACCGGCCGTTAAGATTTGCGGGACACCGACAGGAAAAGAGGTGAAGGATAATCTTGTCCATTAGAGAATCTGTTGGCCTCTCTGCAAACTTTAACCGTCGGTTAATCTAACCAAGGCGGGTGAAAGAGGCCCTAATTTAGGCTTTACCCACATATTGAATATCATCGGTGAAACGTAGGATCTTCGGGAAGCATAAACTTGTGGAGTATTTCACCAGGAACTCGTGATAGCGTTCAGTGAAGAATACAGCGAGGCGCGTTCAATACGTCAGACACAATCTCATCCTGGTATTCCCAGTTATTTCCCACCGCCTTGCGCGCGTGCAAAGCATTGTTTTCTCCCGGGGCTGCCTCTAAATATTTCCCGTACATCATCCGTAATCTATTCTTAGTTTTTCCCCAAGTCCCCTCGCTTATTCCGCGATACGCAAAAGCCTCGCCTTTCTCAGAAGGTGAAAGAGCGAAGGGAAGAAGGAAGCAAAGGACGGAAGGAAGGAAGAGGAGGAGGAGGCACAAATGCGTGCGCATGAAGTGTATTTATGCGCGGCACCGTCACGTGGGTAAGGATCGTAGATTGCGAGCCGGCCCCGGCGTGCGTGTCGGTGAATGAGGCTGACGTGGATAAATGGCGCGTTTCCCCGCGGGAGACGCGCGCCCAGGCGATCTTCCGGGCTCGGTGCAACAGCCGATCGGGCCCTCCGTGCCGAGAGAGATCTTCAGGAAGCATCACGAGGACGTGGGGCGAAAGAAGTGGCGAGGGAGGAGGAAGAGAAGGAGGAGGAAGAAGACTACGACGACGACGACGTCGGCGGCGGCGACGCTCTTCCACGGCTGACTCTCTGCAAAAACCAGCGCCGCTTGTCGTCCGGGTAATTGACGATCGCGAGAACATGCGCACCCGTAAAAAAGACCCGCCTTCTCGGCCGCCGCGCTCTTACGCGGAATCTTGTCAAGGAGACGAGACGCGCGCCCCGCGCGAATGTCAGACGGGCTGTGTTCCGGTAGTCGCCTTCCGGAACACGCGCTGATGCGCAAGGGTGATCCCGCGAGCCTTCGATAGTTTTAACTGACTCGGTTAAAACAGAAATATATTGAAATATTTGCGAAGAATAAAAAGAACCTGCTTTATAAGCATAATATGAATTTTTGCAGCTTATTTTATGCTATTCTGCCCTGAAGAGCCATTTTTATTTAAAAAAGACTTTAAATATTTTGATTTTTCCCGAGAAAAATGGAAAAATGTCATATACAGTACCCTCCATAAGTTTGGAAACACTTTATAAAAGTGTGTATTATGAAAGAAATACAAAATGAAATCGGTGTATTAGAGACATACGTACATACGACAAGCTTTTAATAAAGGTTTAAATAAAATTTCAGATTCCTCAAAGTAACCACCTTTTGCTTTAATGACTGCCCTGCGTACTCGCGGCATGCGATAGATTAGAGAGACTTTTGCAGAGATTCAGTCGGGATACGTTTCCATTCTTGCTGGAGAATCTCCCAGAGATGCACTTCACTCGTAATTCGCTCTTTGCGAATCCTCCTGTCTAATTCGTTATTTAAACGTATCATAATTTTATCGTTATTTTTATCGCTATATCGTTATATAATTATCTTTATTTATCGCAAATATATCGTTATTTAAACGACTTATGATCTACTTATACCAAACGTGTGCACAGATCGCTGCTGTGCCACTATTTATCTGTAAAATATAGAGTGTTTTCAAACTTATGGAAGGTACTGTATGTCTCAATCATAGTCTAATAGACGTCTTAAAGATGTCATTTAGACACGCATGTTCTCTGGGATCTAATTATATCTCATAAGATCCGATTATAAAAATCGCCAGAGCCTCAGGGATTTGACACTTTCCTTGAATGTTCGACGTTATCTATTGAGATCTAAATAAATCTATAATTAAATGTCCTAAGAGAACATAATTAGATCTCAATAGATAATAACATTGAATAGTCAATAAAAGTGTCAGATCTCTGAAGATTTTAGAACTGGATATAATTAGATATTACATGATTGAGACATGTATAATGAGATATTTCCATGTTTTCCCGGATACGCTCTAGAGCGAGGATCAATTGTATGTATTATACTTTAGCTCCTTCGATCCGCGGTCCAGCGGATAATAGTAAATTTAGTATAATAATTTAGTATAAACTTCTCTCCGCAATTTGAATACGAAAGAATTAGTAAATATCCTTTTCAATGTTGTTCTATAGTTGTACTGTATATCCATATATAATAATATACTAAAATATTAATATTAATACATTAATTGTAAATTTTATCTATTTAGATATTATTACATATGTAAAGTATATAATATCTTAAAAAAAAATTTTAAGAAGGCCGGCAGAAGCGGGCGTACTATGCAAAATAATAACAAGTGAATTAAGCAGAGTGAGGTAGCCGATATGAATGGAATCGCGTTAACTCTGTCTCTCATTGTTCGCATAACTCCCGCATAACCCGCGCGAGGGAAGAGAGGGTCGGGGCAAGTCGTGGCGGCGTGGAGGAGGCGAGGGAAGCGAGGTAGGTCAGACTTGCAGGCAGGCTTAGAGGAGGGTTATCTGATTGGGAGCGCGCGAATATCTTCCCGGCTTCCGGCGCCCAACCCGTGATTACCGCGTCGATTGTCTGCAAATGGAAGCTGAAAAACCGCATCTCACACTCGGTAAAGGCGAGCGAGGCGAGCACGTCAACGTCGACGAGGGATGCTCGAGGCCCGCGGATCCCACGATGCCGCCACGGTCGACGCACGGTCCCGCTCTTCATTTTGTCGTTATTAACGCCTCGGCATCTCGAACGGGAGAGGCGACGATTGGAGTAAAAAACGAACGAGAGGGACTTTCATTTTATTATTTCAACGCCTCGTCCGATCGATGACTCGGTTCGAAGGAGCGACGAATAGGAGAAAAAAGGGGGAGATGTCTCGGTATCACTTCGTATCGTAATCAAAGATGCAACGACAATTGGTTCGACACGTCGAGATCGACGATCCATATGCAACGATTATTTTATCGGTACTCGCCAGTATAATAAAGTAATTATCGACCGCCCAAACGTATTTTAAATTCGATCTACACCGCTGATTAATCTTTATCGGACCATATCTCACGGAAATAAGACAGCCGGGTAGGGGGGACTTTAATCGGTAACGGAGAAATCGCGGATCGCTCTCTCGCCGAGCAACGGCGTTCGCCATCTTTGATCAGACGGGCGTTCTGTATTTCTACACACGAATAATTATACAGTGCATGTAAGATTCATGAGATCCGCAGATACGAGCGTTCGGCTAGTACTCGCCGGGCAATAAAAACGACACGAACGAACGGAGGAGGAGGAGGAGAAGGAGGGAGAAATAGAGATAGAGAGAGAGAGGCAGGGAGAGGAAGAGAGGGGAAAAAAGGAAGAAGGAAGAAGGAAAGGCATCCGACTAGAATGATTCCTTTCCCGAATCGCATGCCCCTCATCGCACTCTGTTTAAGTGAGCGAGCAGACGCCCGGCATTATCCGTTTAATATGAAACGAGACGCCTCGTGTAACACCGTCTCACCTGCCTGAACTCCGGGAGCCTCGGCTCCCGAACAATCCGGAGGTGTTGCGGTCGCCGCGCCAATTCGCGCGATAATTGTAATCGGGACCGGGCCCGGTAATTGATTCGATTTCATTATCACGCGAGCGAGCAAACGAGCGCGCGTTGCGGAAGCGTCCCGTACGAGATGGCCAGATTGCGGTAATTATCGGTCTTATCGCGCGATGGACCACCGTGCGCGGAAACCTCGCGGACTCTTCAATTCAACGAGAGGCCTGATTAATTGTAATCAAATATACGGAGTCGAAGAGGACACAGTTTTCGTAACTTTGGAACAGCTCGGTGTCGCATTCGTCATTCGGGACATCTTCGAATACTCGAGCATCACGAGTCTTAACGAGGAAACGTGTACAGCGATGGGCAGAATGGTGGCACGCATTTTAAAATAAGTTTAGGAACGCGCATTTAGATTCAGGGTTACGTTCCAAGACATTATTTCCCTGAATCTAAAATGTGCGTTTTATCACTTTACTGCAGTGATGGACAGAACGATTATGACACTTTTCTTAACGAGCTTAGGAACACGCGTTTAGATTCAGGGTTACGTTTCAAGACATTTCTCTCTGAGACAGATTTTACTTGAGAAATAGATTGACAACGCTCTAAATGGAGAATGGCCAACGAGTAAAATATTTCTCGGAAAAGAAGATTTGGAAACGTAATCCTGAATCTAAATGTACGTCACATCACTGTATAGTGATGGACAGAACGATTGCGACACTTTCTTTTAATGAATTTAGGGACGTGCAGGGTTACGTCCCAAAATCTCCGAGGAATATTTTACTCGTTCGCCATCCATCGTTCTATCCATCACCGTGCATGACGGAAACAATGTAAACGCGTCGTTAAACCACCATACCGGTGTTGTTGGGCGCAATCCCGCTTTACCGGCGAGCAAAAATGACGTTTCTATCACGGTCGTATAATTTCTCACCGAGAATAGAAGCAAATTACAGCGGTCGCCGGGGGAATATATTATAACAGCAAAATCGACGAAGGTGGCCGATGGCGAAGCGCGATCGTGCGTTAACAGCCCGGGCGTATGAATGGGTCTAACCAGAACGGTCATTCTAACGCTCACGGCCGTTAACCTCGGGTCCCAGTAATTTACGTATTTGTTCTTGGAGCCTGTAAATCTCGCGAGGGGCCTTCCGCGACGGCCGCGCGCGGGGGAGGCGGCCGAAGAGGAGACCTCGCCAGCCAATATGGATAGGAATGCGTGACGTTACCATAATATTAATAGTTTATTTACCGAGGCCCATACGTCACCGGGTCCCGGGCCGGACCCGGTGTGTATTAGTTAACGTCCGTTGCTCTCGCTCCGGGCGACTATCACTAAATATTCCTCTTTGCGAGGACGCTGACAGGCGCTTAGACGCTCGCGGACGCGCCCGCGCGCGTGTGCGTGAGGACGCGCGCGGCCCCGTTCGCCGGCCGTCGGCTGGTTCGACGGTTAATATTGATGGCGGGATGCAGAAATGAGTTAAACGATACGAGGAGCGTCCGGCTAAAGTAAATAACTCGCTCGCTTGTCTATTCGCTGTTATTTACGTCGGGCAGGGTGATCGAGGACTGAGTTTTCGCGCGCGGTACCAAGGGCAAAGGGGTGGAGCCGTTTCGGCACTCGGACTCTCCCTTGTCCGAGCCGGCTCTATTTTTCTATCGCGCGTGATACATGCGTAATTCGGCTAATGAGTTTGCCGTTTGTCTAATAACTGTCGCGATGCGCACGCCTTTTACGGACGACAAACTAAACTGAAAATCAGCGGGATACCACCAGTGTTATTGAAAAAAAATGCGCCTAACTCGGTCTAGTTGCGCGGAGCGCAAACTCCCCGGCGAGTAAAATTCAGAGACTTCTCCCAGTACCCAGAAACTTTTCCGGCATCTTGGTTCGATGCTTGTGTTATTAAACCTCGGGACTCTCGTAGATCGAAGGGATTGTCTCTTGTCTGATCCTCAGTCTTTCACCCCTCCTCCCGCGATATTCAATCTTCACGGGCGTGCAAAAACCCACAAAACCCTCGTAACAACCTAATATTCAAAACGGCGCGTCGCGACATTAATAGACGCGTCTCCATAAATCACGGCGTGCTCTGGGCGAAAAAAGATCGCGAAAAAGGGCCAAGTAAATCCATCCCCAGTCGCGGTTGGGTTCGAGCATGCTGACAAGGATCCGGAGAGACGGCGGGAGGGTGGGGGGGCGGAAGGGAGGGTGGGGGACAAGGGGTAGGAAAGTAAATTGAAATAATTCTTAGGGAGGAGAATAGCCGTCGGGCAGTCCGAAGTGGAATCGGACGGGCTTGGCAGGAGTGCTTTAAACGCGCGTGAGGAGAGGCGAGCAATGGACGCGCGGCGGAATAGGCCCCGTGACGATGTAGCCGTAAATCGAGGCGAGTTGATGGCGCATTGATTGCCTCGCATCTCATCACGTTGGGCTTGGAAAGCACTGCCGGCACCGGCGCTATTCCTAGTCATTCCAGTGCCATGTTTACTCGGCACTTTTGCGCACCGCGCGCGATTCTCTCTCTCTCTCTCTCTCTCCCCTCTCTCCTCGCAAGCCCTCCGCGCGCTCCTCCGTGATCCTCTGCTCCGGCGTCCGTCCTGCGCGCACCCCATCCCTCCTCACCCCTTTGTCCCTCTCCCATTTTACGAGACTCTTCATGTACCTTTTTTTAATGCTGCTTTTGCTTACGTGAAAGACGCGAAGGGGGAATGTCGTTATGGAAATCTGCGCGGATTGAAAGGCTGTCGCGAAAAATTTGCGCGAGCAAGAGTTATTCTGACGACGATGAAAATGAGGTAACAGTCAGGCCGCAAAAGTACTATATATGCTACAGTCCGTCTTAAGTCTCGTAGTTTGAGCACGTGGAAAAAATTACTTCAAATTACTGATATCGCAAAACTTTCAGCGACAGGAGGTTCGCACACGTGCCAATTTGCGATATCACGAGACACGGTAGTGTCTCGCGCCAAGTATAAGCGACTAAGTTAAGCGACAAACTAAACCACGCGCGTTCCTTATTCGCGCAGGTAAAACGAAACCCACTTGTCGCCTTACCAGGAAAATCATCGGCAACTTTCAGGATCAGCAGTTTATTAATTGAAGAGGCGACGTCACCTTTTAATCCAACCGCTTAGACGAACAGGAACAGTATTCGTATCGTTGCGTCCGCGTCAAATTGAGAATCGCGCCGCTTCTCGCCAGCACTAAAAAGAAGAAAGGAAGCTCTATTAGCGGTGGGAAACGAAAGGGGCTGGGTGCGCGTCGACGGGGGTGGGCGAGGGGGGGCAGGAAGGCAATAACTACTGCCGGGCTCACGGTTTCTGAGGCCGACGAATATCTCCGCAAAAAATGCCAACGCCACCCACACTGTGTGTCAAGACCCCGCGTTCACGGGGGCCAGAGGTCAGTCATTCATGCGGCAAGGCGCCACCGAAGAAGTTATTCGAAGCAGACCGTGCATCCCCCAACACGCATGCCTAAGCGATTCTAAATACGTTCGCGTGCGCGCCGATATCCGCCAATTTCGTACGCCGCTAAATACCGTCCGGATATTTTCAGCCTCGAATCAAACGACCGTGCGGCTAGTATTTTTCTCCCTCGAAAATAAATCCGGCAAGCGTTGTCCATCCCGAAGCTACAGCACTCGATCGCTCGAAAAACAAGATCCCGCAAGTGCAGCAACAATTTTCTAGGTACGAAAAAATATCTTGAGTTATATAAATGAATGGCCAATACTGCGAAATCGCATACGTTTCGTTCAAGTTAAGTAACAAAAACAGAATTTCTGTACGGAGAGGATTTTCTTTTAAAATTTACCCTGAAAGTCATAATTGTGGGAGAGTTTTTGAAATTTCCTCATGTAATAATAAGTTGCTTAACCACAAAAAAACGGTCCAAATTTTCCCAAAGTAGAGTTACGAACGATCCAAATAATTCGATTACTAATTGTGGGCCCCAAAATGGGTTGCTGTCCTTTTTTTCCCCAGAGTAGAAGATACGGTTCCTCTGTTTCTTGCGAATCTGTGATCGGAGGAAACGCCTATCTCGTCATTGCTACATAGTTCAATCACGCACGCAGAATGTACTGCGCATGTAAACGTCGACTTCGAAAAGTCCTTCCAGCGGTCGCCGCCGTCAAATAAAAATGCTCACCGAACTGCGGACCGTCCGTGCAACGAGATGATTTATCGTTTCCTCAAGACGTATCCGTAAGAAATCGAGGCGGGGCGACCAGGAAGAGGGTGAGGCACCGGGGGACCAGTAGGAATAAGAAAAACGAGCACGAAACCAAGCCGGCCGGAGTACGTGGCTCGTCTGGTTCGACGCTGTTGGGAATATCGGTGCCTCGTGTTTCCGCGCAACCGCTCTCTCGAATCGATCAGGCTTTCAGCTTGATTTATCATCCCGCGAGACGCCCGGGCATCGCATCGGCAATGCAACGCTGCCGTTGTCATTATATCTCGGGATCCTTGTAGCACGGATGTTTCGCTTCGCTTTGCATGCTCGTAATAACAGCACGTCACGGTCGCACGTGTAATCAACATAGAAATTGAAACTATACACCGCGGTAATTAACCGTTCCGTTTTTTAACGCGAGTTTTCACGGTTTTTTTTGCGTCGATTTGATCCCTCGAGTGTCTCCGACACGTATCGCGTGAGAAATTCTCAAATCCATGCACTCTAAATCCCTTCTCATAATTTCAGACCTGAAAATATCTACATTGCGAAATATTGGGAGTGTTAAGACCATAGTTTATGGTTTGACCATGTCTATGGTTAGACCATGTCTATGGTTAGGGCTAAGAACGTGGACCAAGTTCTGTCATCGTGGACACAGGCGTTTAGGCTGGTCTACGACGTATGAAGTTAAGCCAACGGCACACGATATTATTTTTCCTACTGGATTGCTTACGAGATCCAATCAGGATTCAGCCTTAAGTCACCTGATCGAAAACTGTGCCTCCTGTTCAAAATTTCAAAAAGTTCAAAAAGCTCGACGCTGCCACGACTTATAGATCTTTAGATAAAAAAAAAATCGCAGACTCTCGTTTTACGACGCGTAATCATCGTGTCTTTTTTCCCTTTCGCGAGCCGAATCTCTCGAGATTCTCTTCGATGAATCGCGAGACTCGCAGAACGAAGATAAGACCGAAACATTGAGAGTTAAATAATCGTTGAAGTAAGTTGCATCTGAATTTATCACGGAAACACTATCGGATCCTCGCGGTGCCTTTAAATAATTACGACCCGAGGAATTCATTTATGCGGCGCTTCGCTCGGCGCGCTGACGTTAGGCCGCATCGGTGAGCCAATAAAGGATGCAGATAAGAAACGGAGGGGCGATTCGTTCGGAATATCAGCGAGATCCGTTCTATCTCTGTCCGCTTATTAAGGGACACGATTAAAGCTCGCGCGAATTCTCGCGCGATGCATTACGGCCGCGCGTCGAGCCGCGGGTAGAATTGAAAAAAAAATCCGGGGAAGATAGCGGCGCGAGGAACGAGGGCGCGCGTTAAAATCGCCAAGTGAGTGCGCTCGAAATAGCTGAGGAGCCGCGCAATACGTTTTCGCGGCACATTTGCATTTTTATCTATTACAGGTGGCCTTCGAGATATCGACGATAAAAATACAATTATTTGTCAATTATAAGGCAAGGTGTTAAAACGTGTTATCGTCGCCATTTTTGTCCTTATTAACGGAGATAAGACATGTGACTAACCGGGAACGTTTTGTTCTTACGATAATGGAACGCTCCCCTTGGCGACTAAACACTTGGCTACCTGATAATCGTCCAGCTGAAAATTAGCTTTAAAAACTTACCATTAAGCCGAAGTCAAGTTAAGAGCTCGGCTGTCCTTTCGACCGCAGGAGCGATTAGGGGGTTCGGTATTAATTTCCTCGAAGCGACTTCTCTCCGAAAAAGACCTTTCGTGGAAGCGAACGGAAGCGCCCGGGCCGTATTTTTTTTTCACGTGTCGTAAAGTCGTCGCGCAAAAAAAAAGTGCGCGGGGGCCCCGGAGAGTGACGCTCCCGCGATATATTCCTTCCCTTCGTGTGAGAGACATTAAAATTAAATATCAGCGGGTAATTTGAAGCCGAGGGGTTTCGAGATCCTAGAGAGGAGAGGTGCAGCGCCGTTCGATTCCACGCGAGAGGCAAGAGGGCGCCCGGGGAGGGGGTGGCGGGGGGGGGGAGGGGGAGGGAGGATGGCGTTTCTAAAAGTTCGAGACGCCCGATACTACCGGCAGGGTCTAAATCAATGAAGCGGAAAGGTAAAATTAAATACGCAGTAAATTGTATCGTAAAGTCCCCGGTACGTGGCAAAAAATCGGTCGCGCACACACGTCGTTAAGGCTTTACAACTCGGCTGAATGCATTTTAATTATTAGCCTCGGAGCCTCTCCGCGGACGAGGGGGGGAGACCAGTGTCCCGTTCCGTCGCTTTACTGCGCAGGAGTGAACTTCCACGCGTTTTGATTTTGACCCGTCTCCCAACTGAGCCCTCGTTCTCTTTTTTGTTTCCTCTCGACCCGGCCCCCTCTGTACCGCGCCTCGAAAGTAGACAGGATTTTCAACAATTATTGTTTAAATTGAGAATTTCTTTAGGTTGCCAGTAATAAATAACAGAAAATAAGATTTTAGCCGGCCTTAACTGGCCAGTGTTCAATATAAATTAAATTAATATATAATGCGACGTTTCGACCTTTGGGCTTAGGGCCTCCTCAACCAAAATCTTAACACACGATTGAGCTTGTGTGATAAAAATTACTTGGTAAAAATCAGAAAGAAAAAGCGAGTCAAATTATAAACTGTTATATTTTTATTAAATTTATAGTAGACATTGACCAGTTAAGGTCGACTGACATCTTGCTTTCAATTATTCTTCATACAATTGAAGATCCGTAAACCTTATAAATGCGGATGTTTATTGCTTTAAAAAAAGTCTTCGAACATTTTGACATCTTGCACGATATTAATTGAAGCACAGATGCCTGTCAGTTCTTCCCTATATGTTAAGTCTAGCACCACGCAGTGGGGATTTATTTTCTAACTGTCGCAACGATAGAAAAACACATTCGACTTCCTAGAAATCGTTTATGCAATCGCGTGCAATTAAAGTCCCTCTAGCATTAATAAATCCGATTGCTTCACTTTGCGTATCAAATCCTTACCTTCACATTCTCTGGAAACGGAAATGATACCGTCAAGTATAACATAAATATAAAATTACTAATTCCAGATTAACATATAGGAAATTAATGTTTTTGCACGAGTATTTCCACATTCAGATTCCTCACTCTTGGCATTGACTTTTATATACCGTGCAATTTTAAAACAAAATTAAGATCAATTTGTTTTTGTGTCGACTTGTTGAAGAGACCGACTTGCTTCATGCACTGTACATTTATCGCGTACGACGAAGCGATCACGAAACACGGTAGCGTTAAGTACGTTTCACATAAAGTACATCCTTTCCGAGCAGAACGCTACGGCGTATCTTTTACAGGGAAGAGAAGACTTCTAGAACTAAACTATCGTTGTCTTTTTAACTAAGTCGATATTATCGATGCAGATATCAGTGGATAATACGATATTGTTCCAATATTAATGACATACCAGTAGTGCGCACAAACGCACCTAAGATATGAATTTATACATTTCTCTGTCCAGTTTATGTCGTTCTTCCGTCCCCGGTATCTTTTCTCGCGTACAGCGCGCCGGGAAAATCAGCGCGCGCTGGTTAAGGCGCGTTTTGTATGCACGGAGCGGGCCCGCTGATAAATAGCTCCGCTTCTTTCTGCGGCGCAAAAAACCCACGGCTAGCGCCACGACCCATTCGTGCCACATACGAAACCATATGCGGAATATGGTGCTCCGCGCGGGATTCCAGACGTCCTAGAGCCTCGTGCCCCGCCGGACCGGCCGAGAGATTCAAGATCCGAGGTGGCGGAACGAGCACCCCGAGTTGCAAACATCACGTTTCTGTTGGTTTTCGAGATCTATTTAACTTATTGTTAGAATATTCTCTTTCTCTTTCTCTCTCCCAGCCTCACTCTCAGTCTCCCAGTCGCAGTCGCAGTCGCAGTCGCTGTCGCTGTCCCAGTCCCAGTCCCAGTCTCTCTCCCAGTCTCAGTCTCGGTCCTAGTCCCAGTCCCAGTCCCAGTCCCAGCCCTCCTCTCTTTCTTGGGGAGAAATTGGTCCTACTGCAATGCTGAACCGAATTTTATAAACGACCATTCTGTAGTTTTGCCGCAGAATTTTGGAATAATCTTCCATCACAACTGCGAGAAGTAGAAAAAATTGAAGAATTTAAGCGTGAGCTTCTAGAGCACCTGCGATCTGGGACAGTATGATAATGACAAACAAGTATTAGGCTATTTTAGTATTTGGTTATCAAATACCTTTGTCATTTGCCTACTGGATTGTTATGCAGAATGTTCATGCTCCTCGTGTTAGGTAATTTCAATTTCCAAAAACCCCATTTTATATAATACATCAAATATTCTTCAAGTCGCCAGCAGTAATTAACAACTTCAGTATTTTCTTAACCATGTCTGGCAATTTTTAATAATGCAGAAAATTTATCTCGAAAAATTTTATCTCAGCCAGGGTTTGAACCTGGACCTCCTTATATAATACATATTGTTATACCTTTCTACTCTATGCTCACATGTTTTTAAATATATTTATAAATTACGTTCTCACTCACAGCTCTACTTTTTATAGTGATTTTTGGTCTCACGCTTTTCTTGTCCCAGAGCGTGTAATAAATAATGATTCTGATTCTGATTCTCTTGCTCCCGCGATATTTGTAAAAAAAAAGTAAGAGAATTCTCCACGTTATTTACAGCTTGGGTTAAAATACGCGATTGCATTTTATTGCACGCGATACCGTAATGTCACGTTGCAGCGAGTGGCGCAAAACCTCATAGAGTCACGAAAACGCCCGGCGATCGCAAATCGTGAAGATTCTGAAATACACACATACGTCAGGTGTCTCGAAAGCCCGCCGGGAAAATTTACGATCGCGCGATCTCGTGAAACAAACGGTTCGCTGCGCGTTCTGAAAAATTGAAAGAAAAAAAGGCAAGAGAAAAAACCATTCCCAGAGATTAAAACCGTCAAAGATTGAAACATCCTGCGTTACAGCATTCCGCGGGGCAGAAATTCCGTAGAATTTTCGTGGCGTCTCGCTTTCTCGCCGGAAGAAGCGGAGCCGTGAGAGTGTCGGGGCAGAGTGCCTCGCCCCCGCGCCCCGCGATCCACTCTTCGTAAAAGGACCCGGTGAGATTAGAACACGAAAGGGGGCTCGACATCCCGCGGTGTCGCCGCGCGGACGATGATAAAGATGGAGCTGATACTACCTGGCTTTAAGACCGCTGACGCGCGCGGCTTTCCAGCATTACGTGTAATCACCGCGAGAGTGATCTTATCGGGCTGGTAACGGTGCACACAGTGGTAGAGAACAGCTCGTCGTAGACGAGCGATTGTGAGAAATTTGGTGGAGATGAGAGAGAAAGAGAGAGAGAGAGAGAAAGAGGGGGAAACATAGAGATATAGATACGCGAGGTAATCCTCGCGTGTGAAACGCGAGCGATCGTTTCGCCGACCTGCTTGTGCTGGGTAAACTAAATTTAGAAGCGCGATTCATCCTCCCGATTTTACAACGATAAAGTACAGAATGTAATAATTACAATCCCCCTCGGCTTTTGTCGTACGCCTGACTGGGAGATCACTCTCGATCGCATGCGCGGTAACGATCGGAAAAAGAAAGTAAATTCTCCTCTCGTCGCGATTCTTCTCTCTCGCGCTCTTTCCCCGCGTCTCATCGCACGCGCGCACACGAATGTCTCCGGCGTTGAAAATTATGCACCGGGACCCTCGATCGGTCCTGCCGCGGCGTTTGCCGAAATTTGAAAATCCCGTTTCTACCGTCGGGCCCGAAATTCGGGAAGATAACGATCCCGGCCCGTCGCGCTCGCGCGATACCCGCGCGCTTAATCAGCGCGTAAAATCGGGGGTCCGGCGGGCCCCGGCGGTGACAAACTTACGACAAACTTACGAGACATAACGGCAAATACCGCCGTGAAAATTACAACCGCTTACGAGAAAATCGTTCTCCGCCGGCGTGCCGCCGAGCCGCGCGGTTGGCGATCGCGATAAGAGAGAAAAAGGAACACACGCCAGGCGGTTTCGAAGGGCCCGCCGGTACGAGGGACGAAATTCGGAGTGAGTCCGCCGGTCTCCCGGGAGGGAAAGAGAGAGGAGGAACGGGTGAAGAGAGGAGAGGCAAAGGGAGGGAGATACATTACCATAAAGCCGAGAATTTTACGAGAATTATGCCCGAGGTCCGAATCCCGCGGGATATCCCGCGGTGCCGTCTGTCGTTATCAAAATTCCGTCACAATGGCCACACATCAACTCTCTAACGCCGCAAGTTCTCTCCGCAACCTACACCTCGTAGCGGACGTCGCGCGGGTATGCGTGCGCGGCCCGTCGGTGTGTCCCTCCTGAGGGCGGTTCAACTTTCCCGCGCGGATTTTTCGAAATTAGAGGTTTGTCTGCTTGGCTCAGACGACGGCGTTTTATACCCATCGTGAGAAAATCTTCGCGAAACGATTCGTTTCTTTCGCAAATCGCCCTGGGTTACATTCGGAAGTTATTTTCTCTGGAGAAAATTTTACTCCTCAGAGAGCGAAACCGATCGAAAACGCTCGAAATGGTTTCGGAATGACCATCGAGTAAAATTTTCCTCGGAGAGGAAGGTTTCGGAACGTAATCCTAAATAAGGTAAATTTCTCGTCATTGTTTATAATCGAGATATTTATTGCTCGAATGAGGCTGCTCGTGTCGAACAAACGCGTAACATTAATAAGTTCAATTGCGAAGAAGCTCTACGTTGAAAACGAGTCACGCGACAGTCATCACTCGTCCGCCCCTGCATTTTAATTGCAGGTACAATTAAACGACGTCGCGCCAAAATATGCGTGCGTAAACATCGCGCGAGACGTACACAATTGAGTCCCTCGAAAGTAAACTCGTTTACACGTTAAAATCGACAAATGGCTAAAAAGGACTTAATCATTCCGCGCGTTTCGTATGCGTGTTGCAGGAGAGAAAATTTGCGTGCGCTCGGCGAAGCTTCAGGTAGCAGAACCGGCGGTGGCTGCCGCATTTTGTCGTTCTCCACCTTATCCTTATCCTCCTTCTCCTCCGCCCGCCCGTTCCTCGCCCGCCGTCGTTCTCTCCCTTCTCGTAGCTGTCTCCCACAAAGTGAGCCCGTCAGCGAATCGTACGACGAATAATCATAAAGTCGCCGCTTTATGCCGGAATCGTATTCCGACGCTCGGCTCGAGGATGCCCGCCAGGATTAAAATCGCCGGTCCTTTAATCGCGCCGAAGGACATAACGCCCCGAACCCGTTCCACCGGCCGGTAGGTAACATAACGATGCGCGCATAAGGTAACGCTCGCGCGTCCCGTAACGATCTCGGGGATACGCGTGCGTGCAACTTGAAATTATCAAACCGATAATTCCGCGGGCGAAAGCCGCGATCTGACAGCTCTTCGTCGCGGGGGCGAGCCCCCCCGGCGGCTTCCCCCTACGGTCCTCGCGACAGCGCCCGAGACTCACGATGATTCAGGGTTCGCGGCTCCGCAGTCAGTAACATCAAAGTCCTGGGCAGAAAGGCAGACTCGAATGCAGAGGAAAGTGCCCTATTATGAGATAGGCTTCTAAAGGCTTGCGTCTACGATGATTAGTCCTAGTTCTAGGCCTCGATATGAGATAGCGGGTTTTCAACATCCAAATTTAAAATTTAAAACGGGAAACTTGTAGTCGACCCAACTGGCGTACTCCTTTACTTATTTAATACAACAGTTCGAGCCTAGCATCCACAGTGTTCACATGTACTTGTATTTTTATAATTTGACTCTGTCGTATGGACGACGATGACTCGCTTAGTACTACTTGATAAGGACCCAAAGAATAGGGCCGAAACGTTGTATTAAATAAATAAAGGAATATTGGGTTGACTACAAGTTTCCCGTTTTAATTTTTAATCATCACTGGTGATTATAAGTAACTTCTTTCTTCATCCAAAAATCATGAGTCTTTTTTCGAAAAGATTGTATGATCTAACAATGAATTTGGCGCTATACAAATTTCACTTCAAGGACAATAAATTCATGGCGGAACCTACAATTGATGCCTATCAATTTAGCGGAAATCCTGCCTATCACATATTAGGATTCTGTCTCGTAATAAGGGACTTTACTCTGCAAAGACTGGAGAATATAAGGTGCGCGCGCTGTTTGTTCTTGAGTATTATGTATTTTTATCGGCGACAACTTGCCAAGTTCTTTTGAAAACGACCGATTTGATAGCAACCTCTTTGACAGCTGTCAAAATTTAATCGCCGCTGACAGCTATCTCGCAAGACGAAATAAACCAAACGAGAGCAGCATCGCGGCTGACAATAAAGTCAGCGGCACGCGATACTGTTTTGCCCACTGGATTCTCGCAAGAGCCAATAAGGATGCAGAGTTTTAGATCAGATAACTTAAGGCTAAATCCTGATTGGCCCTCGTAAGCAATTCAGTAGGAAAAATAGTATCGTGTGCTTTAGATCAGGTGACTTAAGGCTAAAGCCAACGGCACGCGATACTATTTTTCCTACTGGATTGCTTACGAGAGCCAATCAGGATTTAGCCTTAAGTCACCTGGTCTAAAACTCCGCATCCTTATTTGTTCTCGTAAACAATCCAGTAGGAAAAATAGTACGTGTACCGTTGGCTTTAGATCAGATAACTTAAGGCTAATGCCAAAGGCACACGATACTATTTTTCCTACTGGATTGCTTACGAGAACAAATAAATTTGAGTTTCAATGTCTTTTTTTTAAGAATGGAATGTATACAGGGTGAATATATTAATGGATGTACCAACCTTTTACCACAGGAGATGAATTACTGACCGCAACTGAAAAAAAAATGGAAAATCTCGTTACATGTCTCAATCATGTAATATCTACTTATATTTCTCGAGATACAATTAAATATTGCATGATTGAGATACATACAGGGTCATCGAAAAGTATATCTTGTAAAATATAATATTATTTAGTTTTCGGTAATCATAACCTTAATACTTTTGTGCGCGGAATATGATTACCGAAAACTAAATAATATTTTACAAGATATTTTACATTTTGTGTCAAAAAATTGTTAACTTCAAACCTTTATAACTCAAAAAGTACTTAATGAAAAATGTTTCGTTACAGTGTTTTGGGAAGCTCTCGAGATAAGCTATAAGAATATGCAATAAAAAGTAGGTGGTTCCATTTTAAAAAATCAAGTTGACCTTGAAACGACCTCGAAGGACATGGTCAACGTCAAAGTCAAGGTCATCATCTTACTCCCCGCTTGAAACCATACAACTTTGCTATTGGATATTTTCCCCAAAGTGCATTCCAACTGAAAATATTAGGGAGGTCCGATACTTTTCGATGACCCTGTGTAATGAGAATTTTTCCATTTTTTTTTCCAGGTTTGGCTACAGTTGCGATTGCGGTAATTCATCTGCTATGGTAAAAGGTTGGTACATCCATTAATAGTCACCCTGTATATGTTATTTATAAAACACACCCTCGATCGGTCTCGCGACTCTCCGCCGCTCTCCGAGGACGACAAAGCCACCTCGCGTGCCCTACGTTCGCGCGACTCTGTGAACGTTCGGGCTCCGTCCAGCTGGCTGACTGGTGGATTTTTTCTCTGAAAATAAGATCGTTGTTTGCGTAACGACGTGCACGTCGGCGAAGCGTAGCTCATTATAGGACGGGGGCCGACATCAGAGGGACGCCGACGCCGCGCGTGCGACGTCACCGGGCGTCGCCGTCGTGCGCGCCTTCGAGGTGTCGCGCGGCGGAAGGTGTCAAGCGGAAAAACGTCGGCGTGTTTGTACAGGCGCGGGGGTGGTCGGTGTCTTTCCTCGCCGCGTCGATTCGCGCCGTCACCGAGCTGTCAAGTCCACGCCCTCTCGTCGCGCACCCCCGCCTGGCGCCGCGGTCTAACGACGGCTATTACATCGTCGCGAACAATGAGCGACTTGGAGCACCCTCGAGCGAGCAAGACTGTAAATAAGGTGGCTGCCGTCGATCGGAACGTTAACAAAGGCATCGCGTGTCCTTCTCTCTGCCGCCCCGCGCATATTATATTCCGCAGGAAATGACCTGCGTCGAATTATCCTTCTTCCGTCGCTAACTTGAAGGGTTTTAAATGAAATTTTGACAGAAAGCTACTTAAAATTTGCCACGGAGGCTTACTTAAGTTTCTGCGGCGGTCTCTTGACCGCAGATCGCCATTTTACGAAAACTGACCGAGTCCTGTCCGGTGTCTTTTAAACTGCGGGTATTAAAGGAAAGAAAACGTTCCGAATGTTTAGAGACAGCGAAACATTGGCACCGACACAGAAGTCGGAGAGGCGCACGGGAATCGGTTATTTGCAAAAATTTCCGACAAACTGCTAATCCTTTCCGTTTCCATCGCACAAACCTGTTTTTATCTCGCCGACATTGTTCAGCCGTTTGAGCTTTTCGAAGAAAGGAGAAATCACAGAGGAGCCCTCGAGCGTTTCTCTCTTGGCGGATTCGAGGGAAAAGGAACAATTTTGTGGCTAAAAACCGTCTCGAGAGAATTTAATTCAACAGTGAAATTTGCGTCATAATAACGCGAGGCTTTAGAATTTGTCGTTCACGGACACGCTGCATGTATATTTTGCGTATTGCTACCTGAAGGAGAATAAACTATTGGTAAGTATAATGAAAAACACTGTTAAAAGAAGTAGAATCTACGAAATATTATACATCATTATAAAAATACGTAACGTGTAATACGTAACGTGGAGTGAATGAAGGAAGAATGAAAAGAAAACGACACCTAATTTATAGATTGGCCAATAATTTCGCTCTACGTTGCCACATTTTTTTTCCGATTCGCTCCTTCCACGAATCATTACGTTAATCATCGAAAAACGTCATTCGGAGGCAATCGCGCGTAACGAAGCCAATTCTGCGCCGCGCGAGGACCGTGAATGAGGGGTGGGGGGGGGGGCGGTAAGGGCGGAAGAGAGAAGTCGTGTGACCCACATTAGGGGCATCACGGATCTCGGTGGTGAGCCCCGGCGGCTGTGGATGTCTCGAGGGAGTGCGAGTGCGATGCTTCCGATCTGGCCGACGTAACCCTATTCTTAACCGGCGGACATTGTTGCAGATAACGATAGTCGTCATCCTCCCCCTTCCGCTTTCCGCTCTCGCAAATTAGCGGGGGAGGGGGAGGGGCACGCGATCCGAGGCGCAGTTTGTTTACCTACCGTAGCCCTCTCGACGCGGGGGCCCCGTTCTCGGATAGATTTAGGTATTCTTCGAAGGGTCCTCCTCCGAGAGAGAGAGAGAGAGAGAGAGAGAGAGAGAGAGAGAGAGAGAGAGAGAGATAGAGAGAGCCCCCCTCGAAATCGGCGTTGCGTGCCTCCCCGAGGGAAGACGCGACCAGGCGCCTCCTTTCCCGAAAATTCCCCCCTCGGCCTCTTTCTCTCTCTTCCTCCCCCCGCTTGGCTTCCCGGAAACGTGTGTTCTTATAATTTAAGCCGAAGCGGAGGCGAGAGAAAGAGAGAAAGAGAGGGGGGGGGGAGACGATACTAATGATACACGCGGGATTATAGCGCGGTGCATCGCGTGCGCGCGCGTCTAATGTGTCGATGCTGCGCCGCGCGGGGAGCGCGTGGTAATTGCCGGTGCAACCGGAAAAGTACGGGCCCCTTGTCGCAGAATAGGTCGGCTCACGCGCAAAATGTGAGTAACAATATTTCCCGAGGACGCGCGGTCATTTCGAATCATTTGAAGAACCGGCGCACGCGATCCGTCACGCTCGCACTTTCCGATGCTGATTTCGGGCGATCGAAACTTGCGCGGCGCGCACTCACCCGATTCTTCTCTCTTCACTGGCATCGCCTCGATTATTCGGCGAACAATCGGGTACGTTAAGCGCGACGCGACGTCACCGAACGCCACGTGGGTATGGATTTCAAATTCTTAGGTTCACTTCGTTCAAAAGAGATCTTCCCATTTTTCAGACGGCTCTTCTCCAAGGGGGTAACCACTAGCTAAAATGTTGTCCCGCCGATTACATGATTTCATTTGATTTCATACGATTTCATCTGCTTACAAATAATTTCATCTAATTGCAAATAATTTCCTTATAAGTATGCACGTTAGTGCATTTTAATGTTTATTGACTAACAATTGAAGAAACTTGAAAATGAAGACAAAACGATTTTATGGGGATTTTGTAAAGACTTCATAATGATTTCGAAGACACTGTTCGATTACATTAAGTGGTTACCCCCTTGCTCTTCTCACACGCGACGTGCTTCCGTTCGGTTTTCTGGCGTACAATGTAACTTCGTACAGGTGGAATTGCAGCGTAAATTCCGTCAAGCGCCGAAACGCACGGTGAGAACTCGCGGACCCGCGGCTCCTCGCGGCGATTTAAAGGGGGACAGTAGACCGGACGGTAGGACAATGGGCGATGACTGTCAACCGATCGCGGGACCGGTACACCGAGAGCGTGTGTTGGACCACGAAAGAATTCGCCTCGTAATATCTTCGAGCCTCCGATTATTAAGCTTTCCTCCCGTTTCATCCCCCCCTCCTCCCCGCCTGTGCCCCCGCGAGTCAACGAGGCGGCTGCAGTTGGCGTCGTGGCACGGAGCGCCGAGCAGTCAGGTAGTCGCCTCCACAATCATCGTATGCCCTCTCACCTCTTTTCGTGTCACCACGGATGCAGCCGGGATATTAAAAGGCAGTTTAAGGATGACTGGACGATGACTCATGACACCCCAGCCATCGGCAGGACGACCGCTTTCTGTATTCCTCTTTTCTCTTCTCTTCTTCTCTTCTTTTCTCCGTCTCGCGCGCGCACGCGCTCTCTCTCTCTCTCTCTCTTTTTCTCTCTCGGTCTCGCTGCCTTTCTTTCTCTCCCACGGCGAAGAAGAGGCTTGAGAAGAATCTTCCCGAGACCCGTTGACATCGGCAAGAATATGCCAGTCAGCGTCGCCGTCGGGACCTGTGCAGTGACGAAGCGATAGCAATTTTGGGCAAGTCCCGTCGGCCGTGAGAGACCTTCCGTGAACGGAAGCTGAGCTTCGTCTCCGCCAGACGCGATAGGGTTCGACGGTTACGGAGCCCGAAAATCTCGAAAAATTCCGGGATGTTATTGAAGGCGAGCTTGAAACAAGAGACTCGATCTTCTGCAAACCCAATTGTTTGTTGATTAAATAATTTTATACCTACTCTGGCGTGAAGAAGTGCAGGTAATACTTTTTTCTAAAGGGACTTTAGAGGTTTGACAGCGGTATATCTCTACTTTCAAGTCTCAACGAACTACAATGGCACGAACACTAGGTCGAACTTGAAGAATGCACGGTGTACCTCGCAGTTGCAGTATTTTATAAAGAATTAAAGTGCGGTTTAATCTATTTAGAGATAAAATTATAAGAGAAGCTCTCGTGTGCAGCTACTACATATGAATGGCAAAAATTGCAAACAATCGAGAGATCAAACAGCGAAAGGGTTAAACAACTCGAGTCTTCTAAGCTCAATATTGCGATGCATTAATTTGAAATGTTTCACAGAAGCTACCATCTTCCAGATGGTCCATAATACCTCAGTCATTGACACGAAGACTGCTTCTTAGGATGAAGCCATTATCTCGATTAGATAAATCAGGTATACAGTCATATGTATAGCTATTCCCGACAATTCTATTAACGGCGATAGTTTCCAACGTCTGCGAAGAGTATCTCACAACTCGGGCTTCGAAAGTACTTACCGATGCATTTGCAGTATCGGCAATTTGACACGCGTAATTGTCTCCGCATGCGGGCTACGGTAGATTAAAAGCCGGCACGCAACGACGAGGTTCCGCCGGGGCGGCCGACGCGATCGTGAAACTTTATCTGAAATTATCATCGTCGTAGTCGCAGATTACCGCCGACGATTTCGGCGGGCGTCGTCGGCGATAAAGGAACAATCCCGCGGCAGCGGGATCGAGCGCACCGAGAACAATTCCGCGGCGGTATCGATATCTGCAATGTAAGACCTGCCACGGCGAGAGCGCGGCCGTGAATCGAGAATCGTCCCGCCGGAAAGTCGGTCGAACAGTCATCTTCGTTGGGCGATCGGTGCACGTCCGGCTGGTACTCAAAGGGGCCGCCGGCGATCCCCTTATCTCGCGATGGGGTCAGAACGTCCCGGGCAGTCCTGGGACGAGGCTCCCAGGCGGGAACAATGACGGTCTATCCGCGCGGCCACCGTGCGCCATTGTTCTTTGTTGCGGCATGATCCAGGCGGAATCGGGGAGACAAACCGCGACTCGAGCGCGCCGCATCGAGGGCCCGGGGCTGATGTTCTACCTACGCGCATCAATCACGTCCCCGGGCCTCTCTTACATTTTAATCTTCACTCGTTAGGAACTCAACGAGCCAGGAGAGACGGCCCCAGGGACGAGGATTCTCTTGCAGGTGACACTGGAGATATGCTGGGAAAATGTCTAATAACATTGCAAATACAATGACGATATTCATGTATCTGAAAATGGAGCGTCGAAAGTGGTATCAAATTCAAGATTGTTATGTGAAAATTGATTTTCCTACTCGGACGCAATTGATTCGTCCTGCGAGATGCGTCATCTTTTGGCCGACGCCAATAGCGGAGTGCAAGGAAACCGTCAATCATTAGATTAGCACATTCACCACCACGACGGTCGCAATAAATTCAATATTATAAATTAAGTATTTTATTATCCTTTCTGATATATGTATAAAATCGCCCAACCGGAAGATCAGCCGAGTCGAGTGAAGACAGTTGTGCGTCAATGTTTCATTGCAATCCGGAAGTACCAATCGCAAAACTCCACGAATGTTCGCCTTCTGATTATTAACAAGTTGACTAATGGCGACGGCAAAAGTGATTGTAAGATAATCGGGACGATTAGGAGCGTCCGGCAGTAGAGAAAAATTATTGTCTCGGTTTTTCAATTAGCGCCGAGTGAAAAAGCCGATGCTTTCGTTGCAATCGCTCGTGCAATCAAATGGTGCGTTCAGGAGGTGCGCGTATCATTGCTCCCAAAGACTACATCTAATCTCCCGCTCGGGGATACGATATTCGCAATATCTCCGACACCTCGAAAGGAAACAAACCCCTTTGCAGCCGCCACCTGCTGGTTTACATCACGCTATCGCGCGGAGTTGGCCGACGATTCATGCCGATAATGACGGCTTACGAGCAGCCAAGCCTTCCTCGACAGAAAGAGAGGGTGTCCACTGCAGAGAAAGAAAGAAAGACCGAGAGAGAGAGGAGGGGGGGGGAGGGAGGGAGAAAGAGAATAACACGTGGTATAATCACGCGGCATTGAAACCACCATATCGCCACAATGGCGACAGAGAGGAGAATCGTCGTCATCGTCATCGTTGGCGGCTGTGCACCGGAATGATTAATGCGTCGTCGCTACGCCGCTCCTCGGCCGCAACACTCACGTCTTAATTCCGCGGCATAATGCTCTTAACGATTTTGTACGCGGGCTACGCGTGCTTTTGGTAGCTGATAAGCGCGACAAGCGTTCGGGATCCGCGTTCGTTAGTCCCCGATTGTTCGACCGAATGTACGCACGGACGTCGTCATGCACGTTGCGTAGACGCGCCAGCGTCGTCGTGAATCGGTTATTAGCTAATCGTCAATCGGTTAACACAGTCGATGATTCTCGATTAGCTAATCCGCGATGCGCCGACGTGGAAAAGTCGAGAGCCGACTCGAAACTGTCGAGGCCCCACGTTTGCACCGTTCGAATTTCGGCTTCTCCGCGGAGACGGAAATCGAGACCCGATTCGCCACGTTCATCGCGAACCGCGCCGGACGCGGCCGCGTCCGACAGTGTGCGGTGCGGAGAGACGGGGAGACGAGAGACAGCGTTCGGCGTCTTTGAACAGGGGAACAATCCCGGTAGGCTCGTTCCCAGGCGCGGCGAACGCTCCGAACGTTTCCTACGCGTCTGAGCTAGTCGGAACTAGTGGAAAAGGAAGAGTCCGGCGCGCGCTTAAATTGATTTATAGCGAGGGGATGATGAGGCGATGCGCGACGTTAAACGCCGCCTTTACGAGCTGCCGCGCCGCGCCGAACCTCCACCTTTGGCTCTGATTGCGGATCATTAATCAGCGGGGTGTCTCGCGCTACCTCTCGCGCCACGTTAACGCGCAACCCCGTCTCACTCCCCTCTCCCTCTCTCTACGGAATTGAGTCCTTTCTTGGTCTAATTATATATCGGGACGCGCCGCGAATCGGTGCGCGCCTCGCGAAATTCCGAATCGTCGAGCGATGATTGATGATCTCTCTGGATGATCTCTTCCTCCTCTTCCCCCGTTCCCTCCCGTTCCCTCTCTTTCTCTCTACCTCCACGACGCGCGCATTTTTCACCATCTCGTAGAGGCGGACACGACGAGAGGTGCCTCGAGATATCATGACCGCGGGATTACAAATGCGATGGATACCGCGCCGGAATTATATCGTTCTTCGAGTTTGCTCGAGGTTCACACGCGAGATCGCGGAAGATCGCGAAGGGAAAGAGCGCAAGGCAAAAATTGCCCACTCAACCTGGACCAGTCAGTTGCCGTGAAAGCTACGACAATTCGGTGACTCGAACCCGAGGCGATTCGCGCCATCAATCGTTCTCCGAGCACGCTGGCCCCTTCGCGCCAGTGTTTGTACGGCGGATCAAACGGTGTTTGGCTAAGTACTTAGTCGCGCTCGTCTAATCTAGTAGCGCTAAGATGGGCGTTCGTTTATCGGCTCCCCATTGTTTGCGAGCAACGATCGCCGCCGCTTTGTAAGGATTTGACTCGGACCAGCCGTTCGCGCGGCTCAAAGGGTTTTATCTGCCTCCCGAGTTTGCGTTCTGTTTGAAAAACCGAACAGGTGGCGCGATGGCTATCGCTCCCTCTTTTTCCAGGCGCGATCCCCGCCAGCGAATTTTTCCGTATTGATTCCCCCCCTCTTCAAGTGGACCACGATTATTTTTATTCATTATCCGTCGTTTAATCTCCATCGGAGACGTGTGAAAAACGTCACCGCGTATATTAATCGGTGTCGGGTTTTTACCCCCGCGTGCAATTAAGTCGGTGGCGAACGGATTGCGCCGCGCCGGTGGGACGCAGAACCGGGATCTAAACGCGACAATCAAGGATCATGACCTCCCGATGGACGTCCGTCGGGGGAAAAAAACGCTGTCCGTGGGGTGTACAGCTGATTGCGGCGACCATAAATTCGCTTAATGTCTTCATATGGCGACAATCGGAATCGGGGAAGGGTTGGGGCCGCTGGGACAAATGCCCAGCATTCTCTCTCGCTCTCTCTCTCTGTCACTCTTTGGCATTAAATCCACGAGGGTGGCATAATGCGGCTCACGATCCGCCGGCTCGATATCGGAAGAGGGATAAACAAGCGATTTTTGCAGCCATTTGGTGGCACGTACTTGATGGATTGCGAGGAAATGCAATCACGCGATAGCGGATTCAAATGGAATTTAATTATTCCACCGATTATGACAATGTTTTCCTGCTCTTAAGCCGCTATATTTACGCTGATATTGTATAGCGTGAAGCAAAAGTATTGTCAAACATTTGCACGGACGGGAGTAACAACGTTTTACGATATAAGAACAAATAAGCGGCGCGTTCAGTTGTTCAATTCTAATCTCTCGGTAGCATTTTAAATACAAATCTATAAATTTCTTGTTTCTCTAATAATACGGCGAATAAATGTTTTGCTAATAGACGCCAACGCGTTTACGTGTACTCAACTAAGGTCCTGCAAAATCCATGTAAGCGTCCTGCAACCTCGGGATAAATCGGCAAGACGAAGGACCAGATAGCAACGGTGTAAAAACGAGGAGCGTGAAAGGGGCGCGAGGGAAGTGCAAGCGATTCGTCACAGATATTATTTGAAGGGGCTCCCTCGTGGAGCAGGGGCACAATACAAGTCAACACGGCTGTCTGCGTAATGAAGTAGTTTCTGGAGGGTCGGCTCCCACCTAACATAGCGAAGACGAGGCCAGAGGGGAGCCAGTAATTGGGGGGTAGGCCACTCTACCCGCAACCCCCAGGGGGACGACGAAAACCCCTAACATATGCTCTTCAGGCTCTCTCTCTCTCCTATGTTTCTTTCTCTCTCTCCCGCTCACTTCCCCTCTGTCTTTATCGTCGGACTTCTTTTTTTTATCAAAACGAGCAATTCGATCCGCGCGTAATAGATAAACCTGTACCTTGGAGTTACGCAGTTCGTAAATCGCAGTTGCTTATTTGTTGAGAAAGTTTAAGGCAATTACTTTCCCACACTGAGAAAAATCTCCATCGGATAAACCAGTGTGTCCGATGGTTGATTTTTCCGATTACGTTATGCGATTAAATTATGTGATACATCCGAGGAAATTTATCCGATGATATGCAGTTATCAATGAAATTTGATTGAAAAACCGATCACATTTTTCATCGGATATGCAATTTAATCGGATATACCCGTTTGTTATTATTTAATCGGATTATCCGATTATATTTAGTCGGACATTTTTCTCAGTGTCCATATGTGTTGATTGATTGATTGATTCAGAATTTCGGAGCCGTTAATCAATTTTATATCGAGCTCTCTTTGCCCGATCACAAAGTATAAATTATGATCAGATTACAAGCATTTGTAACGTTCGTCTTTATATTTTCGGTATAATTCTTGGTGCATCTCCATACGTTTTTCAACGTATCGCGCGGATTAGCGAAGCAAACCCTCGTAACAATAATTCTGATACTTCTTCCTCAGGCAGTCGCTCTTATTTGGTTTGGCGAGACCAATCGCGACACCGGATAAATGTCGCTGTCGCGCTCACCTGTCAGATTCACGTGACCGCCGGCGGCTTTTCCACGGCGGGGATGAATACGTCGCCCCCACCTACATTTTTCACATCGTATTTCCACGTGACTTCCATGTGCTCGTTAGCGTCGGCTTTGAGTGAAATCGAGAGCGTTCGACGTCACCGTGGCGTAAGCGGAAGGAGAGAGGAAGAGAACGAGAAGAGAGGCATGAGGGAAGGAGCGAGAGGCGGACGGGAGTTGAACCACGTCGGCGAAGTTCCTCTCTAATTGGGGTGCGACGGCGACTCTGCCGCTCGGGGGATGAAATCCCCGGCTACCGTCCTCTTCAAGCACCGACCCTCTTCTTCGTGACCGATTGCGTGCCTCGCTCTATAGGATTTTCGATTGAAGACACGCTCGCAAAAAGAGGCCAACTCTTGAAATTAAAAAAAAAAGAGAGAAAGCTTGAAGAGCGTATTTTTTTTACTGCATTCGAAATTTCTGCTTTCTAGGATCTAATAAAAATTAGACGCTTTTATTACGCTTATCGAAACTTGGAAATATTAAGAATTTACTAATATACATCTTCGGGCTTTTAAAAATGATTGCTTCTAATTATTATAAATTCCGAATATTTAAAATTTTCGAGTCTCATAAATCATGGGTCTATCATGATTTTTGAATACGTTTGAAATACCGCGAAATGGGGCGGAGGTGAGTGCGGGGAGTAAAATCGACCCGTCGATACCGAACTGCCAGACCCGTTTAAAAATATTTTTCTAGAGAACTTACGAAAAAAGGAAATGCAGTAAAATAGATGCGGTCATATAGACATTTGCAATTTTGTGAAATTTTCTTTCATTCTTCAAAGATACTACATCGATGAAACTCTGAGTCTTTACGTTTTTTTATTAGGTAAGTCTATTTTACCGCATCTATTTTACTGCATTTCCTTTTTTCGTAAGTTCTCTAGAAAAATATTTTTAAACGGGTCTGGCAGTTCGGTATCGACGGGTCGATTTTACTCCCCGCACTCACCTCCGCCCCATTTCGCGGTATTTCAAACGTATTCAAAAATCATTCGCCACTGCACCGGTGAATGCTTAACATAAATAGCGGAAGTGATCGCATTAGGTCCACGCGTTAACCTCGGCAAAGCGTGAACATTTCTTGCGTGTTCCCCACGGCACGCATCGCGCTCCCAGGTTTATTGCGTTTTGTGTTATGTTAAGCTTACGGCGTACACACAAAAGGTGTGCCGACGGTTAATGCGGGGTGACGTGTGTTTATAAATATGTGACTGCCGACGTCGAAGGGTCGTTCGACAGCGTGTTTCACCACCGAATCGTCTGCACAATTGCCGCACCATAAATCACCGCGTGAACGTTATCGCGATGTAAAACGCAGACGTAGAACGTTGATAATTGAAAGAAATTAAGAACAATTAATTAGAATTAATGACCATTAATTATATTAAAGGCAGGTATCACGCTTGAGGCTTATCGTGTCGGCATACGCGCCATCTTATTGTCCATAAAGTCAATTTATCGTTCCACAGCAACTCCGCGCATCCCCTTCCACCCCCGACACGTCTGAGCTTTTCCGCCATTTTCCTCTCTCGCAGTTTGTTACGTTGCAGAAGTCTCCTTTTATCCCGAGAAACTCGACACAGCCTGCTGAGCCCTCTGCTTTGTCAGAATAGCCTCTTTCCCCCCCTCCCTTTCCTCCCGCGACTTCCACCCCATCGCAACCCTCGCAACTCTCTCTCGCTCGCCCGGTTTCCACCCCGTTTCCACCGGTTCTCACCCCCTCCTTTCTCTCTCTTTCTCTCACTCCCCTTTTCTCTCCTCTCCACCCGTCGGAGCTAACCTTCCTTACGAAGAGTGAAATTACCTTCGTTACGCGAAACTCGGCTCGCCCCAACCCCTGTATCGAACTTGCCCTCTTTTTATTTTTGCCCCTTCCCCTTTACTCTTGCCTTCGCTTCCTTTTTCTTTCCCCGAAGCGCCATATACACAGTTATACATAAAATATATGTTGCTCCGAGAAAAGAGAGAAAGAAATATGTATAACGTATACAGTAATAAATATATGTACACATTTTTCAGAAAGAAAAAGTATGTACATACATATGTATGTGTAGGCACGGGCGTTAAGAGAAGGATTTTATTGCGCTATTTTTGCTACCTCCTCCGAACAGCCCTTGGGGATGATGCTACGAAAGTAATGGTTCCTTCAGAGACCAAGCAACCCGAGTCGCTACGTGACGCTCGGGATTTATGGTCAGTCGTGACGACGACTTTTTATTATTTTCCCGGTCCAGCGCTGTGTCGCGCACACGCGCGCTCCGGCGCGGCGCGAAGGGAGGGAAGTGGAAGCGAGGCTGTCGGGCGATGAGGGAGACGATAAGCGGGAGGATAACCGGGAGGTTATTCCACCTCGCGCCGGGGAAGTAAATTAGACAACACTTAGATTGTGTACGCGATATTAAGAAGGGGGGGGGGAGGGTACACCAAACAGAGATCACTTTGAGATTTCTATAGTTCCCAGAATCCGGCATTCGAGTTCCACTTTCTGTCTCGAAGCCCCCCTAATATCTATCGCCACCGCCACGCTGCAACAAAAGGATTCTGCCTTAACGGGTTCCGGTTTCGTCGCGCACCTGGGACACGAGGGTCCCGGCCCACACGATGCAGGATTATTATCTCCGTCAAGATAAATGGAGTTCATTGATGAACGATCAATCCGCGCGCCGAGGGGAATCATCACGTCATTGTACGAAAGTACCTTGTCAAATCTGTTACACGGAGATTTGCTACTCGCATTAGGGAACGGGACGGGCGGCGTTCTAACGAGAACGGTGGCGAATGGCCGTCTTCCATCTCATTCAAATTAGGCCGATCTCAGTGGCTTATCATTTTAAAAACATTGTGTAGACGGTATACGTTCGTACATTCATATATATTTGGAATAAGTTTTCAATCGCAGCAGGATTTCCCGAAGAAAATTAATTCTATAGCTCTGTCTCGGAAACAGTGGGGAATGGGACATATATTCATATGAACATTTTTGCTTAAAATGACCGATACTATCACCTCTCAGAATATTGACCTTTCCTCCTGGGACACCCTGCATATGTGCAGTTGATGCTTCTATCTATATAAACGGAAAGGAGCAGCGGAACCAGCGTTATCACCTGTGACTCACGTCGATAACCGCTGGATTGATGCACCCCACTTGATGTCGAACGCATGTCCCGATTCGCCATTGTTCGCACCTCGCGACGTCGTCCGCCGAGGCCTCCCTCGAGCTTTCGCGGTGTCGCTCGAAGAGAATCGCGACAACACCGGCTGTGACAAATGACTCAGTCACGTTCCGTCCAGACGGAAGGTCTCCTTTTCGACCTCCGTTTACTCGAACGGCGTCTTTTGAAAATAGCTCGGATTCCGCGGCACGCCCTGCCTTCCTTTCCTCCACGCGTCATTAGCGTCCCTAAGGGCAGGAGAGACCTTGTCGCAGGAAAGGAGCCGGGTGAGACCACGAGGAACCAACGGGGTTCACACCCCCGCAGACGTATCACGTGTCACCCACGCAATGAGCTGGCGCCAGGATCATCACGCGGTAGTCCGTTTCGGGCCCTTTGTGGCGGCCCGCAAAAATGCTCGATCGGGGCACACGTGCTGCCGAGGTCACCTCCACGACGTTAACCCTCCGGTGATCGCGCAGGCGTGATGGACGGTGTAGGGAGAGGAAGCCCGAGCCTGCCCGACGACATTTCGCATCCTTATTTATTCGTCTCGACGATTTCTTGATAATACCGTAACAAGGATGCGACTCGTCGGCAAAATATCGCAATACAGTCGTCGGGATCGCATCGGTTCTCCCTTCGAGCAGATAATTTCGGAGCGCAGTTCCCGAGGAAAAGCCGATCTCCGTATTATGTCTCGCTTCAAGTACCTTGTTATCATCGATAACAATCCGCACTCTCGCCGTGGAATCACTACGGTTGCGTGAATACTTCCTCTTATACGTTAAGTGAGACGGACCGGACCAGTTCGGCGACGAGTAATTTATTTTTCTACACCCGTCGCTTCTCGAGATCGCGAATATTCGGTCTAACGAGTGAGTCCGAATCACACGCGGATGGGAACAAATTTTTAAGCAGTAGAGTGCTCGTATATTTTTCAAGGATCGTTGTGTGATTTGACAATAGCGGATGTTTTTCGAGAACATTTCTAAACAAATCTGCCGAGTGGAGCATTAGTCTCTACAAGTCAATCAGTAGATTATCATTTATTTGGAAGTAGTGAATACTCACTGTGATTCGCAGTTATAAGTAAACTACTGCGATTTTTAGTGGTTGATAGAGGAAAGCCCCCTATTATGAGATAGATTCTCAATGTAAGATAGCGGGGTTTCTGTCATTTATGCGCCTGCTTTTCTTCCGTAATTAAGCAGAAAACTAAACACGTCGATGCCTTTTATCACATCGACAATATAACATAAAGTTTGAAGTATATAAAAGAGCAAAATTGGTTAAATTTATTTATTACGTTAAATTAACGTAATAAATTATTACGTTAAAATGTTGCTTATTAGCAACTCACCAATTTTTTGATCCGCATTTGGCGATAGCTCCGAAGTTTGTCATCTTATTCTAATTTACAAAATTTTTTTCAATTTCCGGACGCGCTGAAAACGAGAGCGGAAAATTCGCGAGACGGCGTGCGTCACGGCGGCGTATCTCGGCGATGGACTAAAAAAGGAGGAAGACGCGGCGGAGGCTCGTCCAGCATTTTATGAATAATGATGGCAAGAAACGCTCGCCGGCGAGCGAGGCGTACGGTGGGCGTTCCTCGCTCTTTTTTACGTTTTACTTTTATGAATCCATTCGGTTTTACCCGGTGGTGGAGGCATTACACGTCCGGCGGGCATCAAGTGAACCGTCACGACGCCGATCCGCGATCTAACGATTTCCTGCGACGAAATGTATCCGCATTATACCGAACGGCCGGCGCGCAGGCACTACGCTCGGAGAAATAACGAAACCAAACGAGTATTAGTAGTGAAAAAAACCGGCATTCCTACAAGGTAGCGAATAAACGCCCCTTATCTCGCGGTTTCCTTTTTGGACGCGTCGCATCCTGAGATCCTCAAACTCTCGGACATTTAATTCCCTTGCGTATTTTGGATTCTCGAATTCACCAGAACCGCGTGTTCTCGAATTCCACACATTCTCACTTGCCGAAATGTTTACATTTTCAGGTCCACCTTCTTAAGTTATACGTGTCATTTGATTCTCGAGTGGACATCGGCTTTCTTTTCGGCTTTCCAGAATCCGAAACTTGCAGAATATAATACGCGACCACGGATTCTTTTTCTTTTTACTCTCGCTGCATCGAGGCCGTATTTCCTCGGTTGATTCCGTGGAAGCGCCAACCCGCTGCGCTCCCGTTCTCGCCTCGCCGTATCCCGTATCTTTCGCGCCTCGTCCGCTGGAATCCGCCGCGTAAAGGGCGCGACGGGCCCTCCTTCGAGGTCGGGGGAGGCGCCCAGCAGGTGCCCCGCGGTATCATATTTACGACAGCCTTGACCCCCGGCCGATCGGAATAAGTTTTCTACTCCGTTGGAGTGCGAAGCGTTATCCTCGCACACGTGATCCGACGCTCGCAATACAAACGCCGACCGTACGAGCGTGGCGTCCGTCTGCCCTCCCGCCCCATCGTTCGGATCCCGATTTATGTGTGGCCCCGTGATCGGACGAATAACGATCTGTAAAGAGGTTTGTAAAGTTGGCGGGTAGCGAGAACCCCGTGGCGTGCCCGCCAGGGCCCCCCCTCGACGTGATCGTCGAGGCATCGATGCGGCTCACGCCTCGACTGAAACTTTGTTGGGATCCCGATAGATTTGTCTTGCCATTTCATCCTCCCCCAGCTGTAAAACACATGCTCTCTGTACCGCGCGATCCGATTCGGTTCTTCAAATCGACCCGAGATTTTAATTTTCAACGTGTTAAATTTTAATGTTTTTATACCCCACTTCCTTCCTTTCTTCCAAATACTTTGCGACGTAGTTCATTAGACAAAAGATATACTGGCATTATAAATACTGTATTAATTATAGGGTAAAGGCACCTAATACCGCCTACCTTATAAGTTGGGATCCCGATAGATTTGTCTTGACTAGATTGAGTCGAAAAGTCCTCTACCATTTTGCACTTTTCGCAATAGTTAACGAGTTATTAATTATTAAAAATCGCTGTCTTAGCCCGGCCTACCCGCCCAATTCAAACGCGTGGCAAGATGCAGCCGTCCCGCGATTGGCGTTGCTAGACGCGCGAGTTGTTTATGACACACGGCAACGGCTATGTTATATAATGGACGACTCCTAGCGCGCCTAGCAACGCCAATCGCGGGACGGCTGCATCTCGCCGCGCGTTTGAATCGGACGGGTAGGCCGGGCTAAGACAGCGATTTTTAATAATTAATAACTCGTTAATTATTGCAAAAATTGCAAAATGGTAGAGGACTTTTCAACTCAGTCTAGTCCATTCTATCCGTAAATAAGAGGTGAGACGGATAATACATAACACCCTGTGTAACGTTGTAACTATAATACGTCTTCTTACACATGTTTAGCTACTAATTCTATGTATTGCCGATTGATATCAGCACTTTGTTTACGAGATATCACGAGTGGGCGATATTAGGTGCCTTTACCCTATGTGCGGAACATGCCGTGTGGATCTCATTTATTTCTGAATCCAAGTTATTTACGAAAACCGGATTCGTGTCGGGGAACACGGATGGCTCTTTACATTTATATTCTTGAATATTAAGAACGTCGGCGATATCACGTGTGGTCCGTTAAACACGTGATACAATATTCTCTCTCGAAACTCTCCAAAGTTCTTCTTGTCCTTCTGGTCCTACTTGTTGTTCCCTTCGTGCTGCTCGCACACTTCATTCTTCCCGACGGTGTTCCACGAGATATGATCGATGATGTCGCGCCGCAGACCGGACGACATGAAACCAGCTACTAACTTCCCTCCCGACGTTTTCGATCTGTCGCTCATCCTCCTTCACGAAGAAATATCTTTGTCCTTGTCGAAATACATTGCAAGGGAATATGGCGCGAGTAAAGTGTCGTTGCGAATCAACGTCTTGTCGATAAAGTTTTTAACTTTGTTAGAGTTTTCGCCAAAAGTATAATATATTATTTAATATTATTTATCATTAATAATTGTTTAATAATTACCAAACATGTGCAAATTTTAATTTTTAACTGTGCTTTCCGTGCGTGTACTCGAATGAGTTTGTAAAAATTGACACACCAGCTCTCTTAATTCTTATTTACTGATCGAGGGGTTTTTACTTTTATTTATTATTAAAGCCGACTTCTCAGATTTTCAGCCGTGGATACATTTGGATGTCATTGAGAAGGATATACGTTGCATTTATCATTTATTTAAAAGTCACTCCTCGTCTTCTTTGCGGGGTAGAATGGCGAAGAGAATGGCGGTGCATCGGCGCAACAAAGTAGTCAAGTTCGCCCGGCCGGTCGAACATTTTTCGTGTCGAGCCGGTTTCTGCACACCTACACGGCGTCGCGTGGGCCCCGAGACAATCGCCACCTACGAGCCCATTCTTTCGCCCAGCGGCGCGTGCTTGTATAAATGCGATCGGAGATTTACGATTTTCCTGAGTTACGGCCAATTAATTAAACCGAAAAGAGGGAGGCGGAGCGGTAACGGCCCGGCCGGGCACTTTCGAAACTTCACTTTGCACTCCTAGAGATTAACGTTTCGACCCGCCAACCCGCGTGATCAACGATAGCGTATACGTTTCGACGGGCGACGAGACCGAACGAAAAAAATATCTCGAACAGAATTTTATTTGCGGGATAAGTCGACGGTGCTCCATCAAAGAATCTTTTTCACGTTCATGTTAATCGATGGAAATTAAAAAAGGAACGTTAATTAGAACCGTTTAATTAATTTTCAAAATTAATTGATGAAACTTGAGTATTTTATGAAAAGACGGCGCACTGTGATGGATAGAATAGTTGCGATACTTTTCTAAATGAGTTTAGAAGCGCGCATTTGGATTCAAGATTACGTTCCCAAACGTTTTCTCCGAGGAAAATTTTACTCGAGTGGCAAATCGGAGACGCCCAAAATGATTTCGGAATGGCGGTCGAGTAAAATATTCCTCGGAGAAGAAGATTTTGGAACGTAACCCAGAATCTAGACGTCTGCACGTTCCTAAACACATTAAAAAAAAAAAAAAGTGTCGCAACCATTCCGCCATAACTGCATTTCCCTTTCAAGAGGAAAATGCACCGGCCGCGCGACACAGTTCCGCAATGGGACGCGTCCTACATCTCGCGAGTCCTCGGAAAGGCGGGTATCTCATTCACGCGACTAATCACACGCGACGCGTTCTCGAGGGTTGGGGAGGGGAGGGGCGCGAGGAGCGCCGCTGACGATCATCTCGGGGGCGACGCTGTTACCGCGCGCTGGGTGGTCCGACACGAAAGCGCACTCCCCCGGCTTCCTGAATGAAACGCGCGGCTCGTTGTCGCGCGGCGTCGTTTTCACACACCCCCCCTCCGTCGTCGGATTTCAGATGTAGGCGCGACCGGGGAGCGATGTCGCGCCGAGGCATCGAGGAAGCGCGAAGGTCCGGTGACGACCTAATGAGGAACAACCGGGCGCGGTCCCGTGCCATCTGGTTACCAGCTTCCTCGGGAGACCGACGCCTCGCGCTCCTCCCCGCGTTCACGGGAAATTGATGTGGCCCGAGAATTAATGATCCTCGGTCGCTTCCAGGAAGAGGAAAAGACGAGGCTTCGATCGAGACGCGAGCCTGAAGCGACCGTCTCTCACGAAGACGCGAGACTGGGCCTCGGGATCGACGGGAGGGCGCGTCTTCTTCCTTTTCATCCAAGACGGTCTGCGAGATGAAGTGGACGTTTCTCAATTGGAGTTTCTCTTTCGCTTACGCACGCTCTGACACGTGAAACTGCCGATGACACTCGGATTTCGGTTATCTATAAATCTATCCGCGACGTGAATATAATTTGCATAAAAATTTCCATAATCTGCTTCTCACGTTATTTCGCGGCGAATGTAATCGTGTTAACGACTCCGATAAAAAAAAGGCGTTTGCACAAATTATTATAATCTTTTGCTGTCGACACGTGTTTGAAGGTAGAAGGGATTAGATTTGTAATTAAGCAGATTAATAAAGAGAAGGCGAATGCAACACGTGTCTCGATCGTTTACAATAATCTTAAACTTCACTCGGTGGGACCGTCGATCGGCAAATCGCGTTACGGCCGCGCTCGTATCGCATATATGCTCGTGTGTAACAAGTTTCGCGATGATTTACGCACCTCGAGCCCTCGGAACTAATCTGTATTTGTTTATTCATCGGGACAACGAGGGAAGACCGCGAAGCGTACGCACACACGCGTACTCCCTCTCTCCTCCGCTCTCATCCTCTCGCGGGGATCGTCGTCGGTGATTTAGGGTTTCGGGTTTCGATGCACTTCGCCGGGTCCGCACTGTTTACCATTCGCCTGGATTTATTGCCCGAAGGAGATGGCGAGTAAATGAGCGAAAGGGCGATCGGATTTTGCACTCCAATCCCGCAGAAATCCACTTCCCTCCTCCCTCACCTCCATCCTTTATCGAGAGATTCCCGCAAATGTTTCAAACATCTTAATTTCCCAATTCATTCCGCGAATGTGTTTGTCCGATTATTGTTACATTATCGAGATACGCAGATCGGAATCCGACAATAATTTCTGACGTTCGCAGTTGAACTTCCTTGAGCGCCGGATCTTTCATTTGTTAAATTAATTTAATTTTACCGAGCAATGAACGTTTCAAGCTCGAGATTGCGATTTGTGATATATAGAGACAAGTCCTCTATTGTGAGATAGCAGGTTTCCAACACCCAAATTCAATCACAAATCTTTTTCCGCAACGATTACACGATCTAACAATCAATTTTCCATTAAACAGATTTCGCTTCAAGGACAATAAATTCATGGAATCTCGTCTGACGATGCCTACGCGGAGAGAATTTTCTCTTAAAATTTATCCTGAAAATCATGTAATCGTGAGACAACGTGGCATTTTGGAGAATTTTATGAGAGTTTGTTGAAATTTTACCATACTTTTGACTAGTAATTCTTAGTATACATTTTACTGTCTCTCTAAAAGTCAATCAGTGGATTATCACTGAAAACAGTGAATAGTCACTGCTCTATAGAACTGCAAATCAATGACTATTCCATTTCCAGTGATAATTCACCGATCGATTTTTAGAGAGCAGTAAAATGTATGATAAAACTTCAAAAAACTCTCCTAAAGTTCTTCAAATTGCCACGTTGTCCCACGATTACTTCATTTTCGGGGTAAATTTCAAAAGAAATTTTCTCCCCGTGTATTTAGTGTATTTAGTTTCTGTTAAATTAACAGAAACCCCGCTATCCCATATTAAAATCCTATCTCATAATAGGAGACTTTTCCCTATTCATGTCAACATTAACGAATGAAACTTGGGGGCGAACATAAAGGGCATAGCAGGATAAGTATGTGATAGCTGCCCCCGCACGAATCTCATCGAGATTTTCGCTACGAGTTGGCAGTGATGTAAGAATGAAATTT
>NW_011967229.1:49335-117125 GCF_000949405.1 Vollenhovia emeryi | reverse complement strand
CCCTGTATATAATATAATATAATAATAAAAAAAAATAATAATTTAATAATAAAATTATTATAATAAAAAAATAATAAAATAATAATAATAAATAATAATTAATAAAAAAAGATTAAGGAAGTAAAGCTGGGAGACACGATAAACAAGCACCCTGATTTGTGAGATTTGTGAGAGGTGAGGGGACTCACAATAATCAAGCACCCCGAATTGTGAGAGGCGAGGGGACTCACAATAATCAAGCACTCCAAATTGCAAGATTCGTGAGTGGCAAAGGGACTGACAATAATCAAGCACCGCGACTTGTGAGAGGCGAGGGGTGGCTATGGGTCGTAGAGAGAGAGTGAGATATAGGCAGCACCCGGCAAACCGCACGTGACACACTCAAACTATTCAAATTTTTTAAATATGATATACCCTTCCAATCGTTTTAAAAATTAAATATGTTGTACTAGATAAGTCGAAGATATTTTGAGTAAAAAATAGTAGTAGTATCTCAAATACATCTCATTAAAAAAAATTCGTAAAAATTTTGAAAATTTTTTTTAACCGGTTTTTCTTCGAAAAAAATTTTCATAATTTTTTTTAAAGATCGCAACATTAAACCCTATAACATATATTTTTTTCATTAAAATCGGTTCACCCATTAGACAGAAAATTCGTTTTTTCGATTTTTGATTTTACCCCCATAACTCCCATACAAAAATTTTTTCAGATATAATGTTTTGCAAAATTCATTCTTACATCACTGTCAACTCGTAGCGAAAATCTCGATGAGATTCGTGCGGGGGCAGCTATCACATACTTATCCTGCTATGCCCTTTATTCCAAAAATAATGATAAACTTTCAACGAGAAGTAGTAAATCTGTCCCAGATTTCGTAAACTCGACATTTTCTCGCCCGACTCTCTCTCTGATCTCATCGCGTTGCTCTATACGCGGCCCGACAATGCACGTCTTGTAGGACGTCTTCATGTATCGCCGATTTTTCCACTGACGCGAAAAACGCCACGCATGACGTAACCGCTCGCGAAGTCGCCACCAACGTCGCGGTCATTGTTTATTCTTAACGAGGCGACTTATTAGCTAATTATATCGAGATCCGTTATTGCGACGCGCCGTCGCGGCGCCGACATTGTTCCTTCTTCCCGAGATCGCCGCGAGATTGAGGCGGGATGTTCGCCAACGATGAGTAATATCATCCACAAAATATGCCCGTCCTCTCCTTTTATTAAAACTTTACCGCGCATACATCGGACTGCGTTCGGACTGCGTTCGAATCGCGCGTCGGCGCCGCGTCCGATAAATCGATTAGGAAAGAAACGCGCCCGAAAATCGCGCTCGGGCAACGTCCCGACAAACGCGGGCAGAAAGGGATCGCTCCCGACGATCCCCGCCGGACGGGGGGAGAAAGGGGTAAAAATTCTAATTAATTGACGGCCCGATCCCCGCGCAAGACTCTCGTACATCGTTAATTGGCAGCTTATGAACGAACTCGTGGGCTCGTTAGCGCGCGCGAGCGTCACACGTGGCCGGGCGCTCGCACACGTGGTGCGTTATTTCGGCATCAGCGGAGGAAACGGGCAGGTACCGGGACGCGACAAAAGCGACGGGTAACAAGGGTGGTACAGGTGCTCCTCCGGCCACCACGCGATCGATCGCGAGTGACGGCCCGCTGAACCGTGACGGCTTTAATGACATAATCCCGCGTCGCCGATCGCAACCGGGTTACTTGCAGATTGGCCTGACCCTCGCAAATAATTCCCCAGGCAAAGATGAAACTCGGAAATAATATTTTGTCAATTTTCTCTGCCAGCGTTTAAACTCGATCGTGTTGCACTTGTAAGATCAAAGGCAGGGTGAAACGTAGAAGATCTGCAAGCAGATCCTTGCACGGGTCCATGACTGAAAATTCCAATTGTGAGCAATCAAATTTTTTTTAAATAGCGCGGAGTAAGTCCGAAATAGTTCTTTAGCTTTGGAATACGTTTTGAGAGCGTAGTAACGCGTCAAGAAGGTCCGATTGCGACCATCCTGTTGCGTCAGTCGTCGCGAAGACTTAACCCTTCAATCGTCGCGTTATCTTTTGTAAAACGAGTCGACGCGTAGGGTCTGAGACATCTAAATATAAAAAATCCATTTATATCTTTCACGTCGGGGACTCAAGTAATTTCTCTGTTTAATTAGATCTTCGGATTCACGTGGAGTACCCAGTTTTCATTCCATTACCGTACGTAAGTTCTATGATAAGCGACTCTGATTAAAGGGTTTCTATGAAGAGACCCTTTATTTTATTTCTCACTGGGTAGAAAAGACCCTATTTTGCAAATACAACATAAAAATACGAAGTAATAAAGGATATAAGAGCCAAGGCGGATGTGTCTGAATGATTTTAATTTTTACATTTATTGCGAATCATTTACCTCAGCCAGGGTTTGAACCTGGACCACCCTCTCACTAGGCAGGCGTCTCACCAATATACCTACAAATTATTCAGTTAGACACTAACATCCGTCTTATATCTTTTATTACTTACATCCTTTATTACTACTTGTGATTTCACATCAGAGCCTTATAAATTTTATTTGTTTACAACCTAAAGACTCCACCGGAGGGTTAAACGCGGGACGAGTGAAAGCGCTGGTCGTTGATGCCAAACTCGAGCCTGGCGTCGCAATTATCGCCGTGGGCAAATTCTATCGGCTCCAGTCCTCTCAGGACCGCGTGGTAGGAGACGTTGACTGGCCCAGATTACCACGTGGGCGATCGCGATGACAAATACGCAGGGGAGTGCAACAACCATGCGTGTCTCGCCTCGCGGTCCCGCCTACCGACTTTGCTCGGCAGCGATGCGTACTGTTACATATATCGCGAACGGCGGCGGTACATCGCGACGCAAAAGTCCTTTTTGCTCGCCGGTCGCGCGATTAGGACCGACGCGACGCGCACTTGCGCGCCCGTTTGTCACGCGCGATACCCATCGCGCGCGCGATCGATCGCCCCGCGCGGCCATCGATTTACCAAGCTATTACGCGGCCGATTTGCATGTAACGATGATCGATACGTCGCCTGTTTGTCGCGGTACCAATTGTGTGTGAGATTTCCGCGCGCGTGCCGCTGGATATATCGGTATCGCGACAATTCGCGATAATGACCCGCGATACCAGCGCGTCCGCGCTTATAGTGGCTTCATAATAGCGGCAGAACGGCGGGTAATCCCCCGCGCAGTGGGATCGCGCCCTCGGAAATTAATGAAACGCCATTAGTTCGCGTTGGCGCGGAAACGCGGGGAATTCATCGGCTCCATCGCGAGAATCGTCGCCGAAGTCTCGCCGGCGGAAAAAGGAATTTTGTTCACGCTTGTACCGGCGTGACATCTCGCAGCTATTACGTTGACTCGCGCCGGCAGGTGCAACATTGCTCACTGTCCCCGCGCCGATATATTCAAACGCGGGACCTCCGCCGTTCAGCCTGCCATCCCGCGACGAGGTCCCTCTCGCCCTGCCGTCTCTCTCTCTTCAGTCCAAGTGCTCTCCCCCGCACCCTTGCCGCTCTCCCAAGCGCGGTCCCGCGGTCTATACGCGTGACTCTCGCGCCCCTCGCCTTCTTTTTTCCTCCAGCCTTCCTCTTCCTTTTCGCCCTGGCCCGTCTCTCTTTTCGGCGTGCTCGTGAGCCGCTAATTAGCGCGGACTTTGCGCGCCGCGCGGATCCGTGGAATTCGCGCGGTTATTTGTCACCCGGAGGAAGTTTCCTCCGCCGCTCTCTTTTCGCCCGCCTCCTCTTCTTCGGCGTCTCGGGTTCCTCCAGAATTCTCCACGCGTGGCCCTCCAACGCGCCCTCCTCCCCTACCCGTTCGCCGCTGGAATCGGTAGTTGCATTCCTTTTTTTCCCCGCACCTCACAATGACGGCTCCTTCATCTCGCTTCGTCTACTGTCGCGTCTGTCACGCGGTCTTCCTTACGTCTGTCGTTTTGAAGATGCCTGTCGTTCGGCAGTAGAGGAAAGTCCCCTATTATGAGATAGAATCCTAACATGGGATAGCGGGGTTTCTGTGAAAGTACTCGGCACAATCGACTGATTCCACCATGAATTTCTTGCCCTTGCAGCGAAATCCGTTTAGTGGAAAATTACTCGTTAGGTCGTGTAATTGTTGCGAATAAAGATTTGCGATTGAATTTGTGCGTTGAAAACCTGCCTTATGAATTTATTAATTGCTTAAGACCTTTGGAACTTTAAATTGAAGGATTAAGACAACCTCTTCTTAAATAAGATATTCGTAACGTAAATGTTTAAATTTATTTACAAGACACTGGACGTGTCTCAATCTTTTGCCAATGTGAAAATCGCAAAATGTTAGTAAAATTTCGAGTTTTCCCTGAATCGCCGATTTATTGTATTAAAGCTCCGATAATTTCAGATGTTCGAGAGACCTTCTACTATTGAACTATAGCTTTCACGATACGCCCTATTCAAGTTTATCCAACGTATTTAGGGGACTACGTGCTGCGCTACGGGGTATGAATAAATAGCATCGTGCCTCCGTCTCCCTCTCTCTTTCGCCCCCGTGTCTCTCCTCGCTCTCCTGGCTCTCTTTCGCTTCGCTGTGCTCCGCTTTGACCGGCTAAGGGACGAGGGGTGAGAGAACGGGCGGAGGGTTGAGCACGTGGCTTTTGATACTCCGTCACGGCGATCTTCGCGGCCGCGCCTTGAAGTCTGAATTATTGGCCCAGAAGAGCGGCGCCCCTTGTCGAATGGTATCCGAGCGTGACGTCAACAGCACCCAGTGGGTGGCAGAGAAAAACGGAGCCCGCAAATATCCCGCAAACGCGTGCACACGAGTGCTCTCTCGCTCCCTTTCTCCCGGGACTGAAAAAGAGGAGACGCGGGAGATCAACTGCAGAGAGAAGAACAGCTTGTACAGAGACGTCAGGTCTTTCCGAAAGACCGAACGGTCGGATTAATAATCACAATTTTATGAACGACCGATTATCCGTGAATCCACGCTTGTGGTCCTTGAACGATCTTGATCGTTTTACGAGACGCCAGTGAATCATGATTACTTCGCCAGAGCAGGTTCATTTTCGATAATTGCGATGCGCGGCGTCACATTTCAGAAACTTGAGCTTCCGTCGCGAAGAGCCCGGGGGGAGAAGTCTAGAATGAGATCTCCAGCAGCCCGACGAGCTCAGCGAGAGTCACCCGCGTGTCTCGCTTTGCGCAGTTGAGTCTTGATGAGGACTCGCTTCGTGCGCGCGCTACAAACGCTACTCCTCTCCGTCGAGGAGTCCGCTTCACGAGAAATCGCACAAACGCGTCGCGTCGACGCTCAGGGTCTCTCGGTGACGCGGTGTATTCAAGCACGGGGGCGATGAAAAAAAAGGGGGTCGGCGAAAGGATGGCCGTGCGAGTGTATCGCTCGTGGAAGAACTCGGTAACCAGACGAGGAGAGCTAAGACGAGATGAAACGGGACGAGGCTGACTGAAAGTGAAGCCGCGAGACGAGGTGTATCCGCGCGTGGCGGAAGAGCGAGGCATTAAAAAATCAGGAAGCGGAGTCTAATGAGCGACCAGCACCAGGAAATAATGTCACGTGCCGTGGCGGGGGCCGCGTATTAACGACACTCCTCCTTTTTTTTTACACTTTCCCGGTCGCGGAAAGAGCGCTTCGCGGAATCTCTTATCGCGATAAAGGAGCTAAAGTGAAATGAAGATGGACGGGGGGAGATAGGAGACGTTAGACGCGGCGTGTAGACGCGACGCGCGGCCGCGCCGGTCGGGCGAAATGCATTTCAGATTACGGAACGTTTCTCGAAAGTACGTCATAAATATAAAGTGCAGGAGGAGCGCGGTTGGACGCGCGATTAAAAGTAATAAATGACGCTCTTCGAGATTTGTCGAAGCTGGCACCGAATTCTGCAATCGGTGCGGCGGCGAATGGAAATAAACAGTCCCGACGGCGCGTTATCACCGGCTCGTCGCTATCTACATAGCTTGCATAACTCCCACCGCCGTTCGCGGCCATTAATTAACCAAACGCGCGTTTTATGCAGACCCACCGCCGGCATCGGCAATCGGAATCGCTCATTCGGAATAAAGTCTTAATTAATTCACGATTGTTTACGCATTCCTTTTTTTATCGTCGCCCCGGGCGACTAGGATTCTTTGACGCGCCGAACTCACCTGCTCGCCATTTTTCCCGTCTTCTTGCCAATCGAGGGTATCAACTCTTGTAATTTACGTCCTCCTCAAGTTCGGTAACGTCGGGTTCGATCATTCTTATCGAACGTGTTGTCGTTCTGCGAGACGCTTGCAATTGTTCACTGGCAAGAACTTTGATGAGATCACCGATGGCATAAACACCAAGGAGATATAAAAATTCTAGGAGATAATCGGCGTTAATAAAACTGTCTGCCCAAACGAGAAGTCCATCGATAGTTTAGGTACTTTGTACCTACAATAATTCCGTCCATTCGCGCAGATTTGACGAGACCTTTTCACCTGTCCGACGTTTTTTCTCGAGTAAGAACAAATTTCCTGATCTGAGATTTCTCTCAAAATTAGCTGTCGAGATATCCTGTTCGCACATTCTCGAGGATGAGCAGGTGCGGTGATAAAAAATTGAAACTGAAAAATAAATAACTATCGTTATTTCAAATCATCGGGCGAAATCTTATGTCTAATAATAGTATTTCTATCAATTCGTACGATCGGTCTTTACGTTGAATGCCGAAATGCTTTGGAGTCTAAAGTGCAGAACCCAACTTTGGCATAAAACTGCGTTTCGAGAACGAACGGTAGTCGGTTTCAAATTAACAAAAATTATTATTACACGCGAGACACCGTTCGACTGAAGCTACGTCAATATTTATTTTTTCTGCGTCACGCACGTTGCTTTATCCATTCATTAAAACTGCAGATCTTGATGAACGACCTTTGTGGATTTCCCACAGAACTCTACCGATATACGTGTTGATTCCGAGAAGCTCTCAACGACCGTCCGACTGAAGCTGCGTCAATATTTATTTATTATGCGCCATGCACGTTGCTTTATTTATTCATTAAAACTGCAGATCTTGATGAACGACCTTCGTAGACTTCCCACGGGACTCTATCGATACGTGTCGATTCCGAGAAGCTCTCAACGACCGTCCGACATTCATCCGACTATCAGTTTCACGGGCGCGCGAGCCCGGGATCGAGAAGGGCGCCGGAATCGTGAGCTATTTTCGATCTCCTATCGAAATCAACGGTGGAACAAACTCGCGCGTGTTCCAGTCACATTCGAAGATCGTTCATTCTGAAAGCCGATGAGGCGTGACGGAGGCGACCGATGGATTCCTAGATCCCCATGGCCGATGCCGTGGCTCGTTTACTGTCCTCTGTCCTCTGACCGGTTCCAGGATCGAGATACCGATAACGCGGATGATCGATGCCGGACCGCGCGGACAGAAAATCGTCGATGACAGTGCGACGGTGTCGAACATCGACGTCTCATTTACTCCGTCGAATGCGAACGGGCGGCCCTTCGTCGCACCGATCGCGTTGTCGTAGATTCCTCACAGGACGAGACTGCCGGAGACGATGTACAAACGTCCATTTCCAAAAGATAATAAGGCAAAGCACGCGAATGCGCAAAAAGATAGTAAAATTTTCCCGCGACAGAATTGCAAATGTTTTTTCGATCAATCGCGAGAGCAATTAAAAATGCGCGAAGGGAACCTTCCGCACTTTTTACATCTAGTGGGGCATGCGACGCGAACAGACCTTAGAACTGTCATGCTTATTATTTGAAAACTATCATAGCCTCGATATTTTTATATTAGAATTTTCCTCTTGAAATTTTCTTAAGAATCTGTGATTAAAAGGATATCCGGTGGTTTTAGTACACCCTGTATAACCGTGAACCGGTTATAAATAATCTACTAATCAACTTCTAAAAAGTACAGTTAATACTATTATAATGTTATCGGCCATCTAACCTATAACTTATTTTTGAAGAATGACTAATTTTTTATTAGGTTTCTAAACTTAATTATAGCGATACCACGCTATTCTTTCATTTAGTCTGAATAGTGAAACACTGTCGGTCTGTACACAGAAGCCACATAATTTCTATATTACACGATTGTTTCCATGAAGTGACAGTTCTAAGAGCAAAAGGTGCAAAAGGTGCAGAATCACTCCAGCATTCCCTTAGCGGACAACGGCAAAAAGAGGGAAAATTTGCGCGAATGTTTGTCCAAAGATGACCATCGGTGGGCAGTATTATCCGTCGAAAGTAACGGGGCCTAGACTGGTAGCGAAGAGGGTTGTCCGTCTCTCTTTCTCTCCGTCGATGCGGATGACGCCATACAGTGCCGCTCCTTTCATCCGTCGTCCTTTTTCGGCGTAGAAATTCAACGAATAATCGCGCGCTGAAATCGCATCGGCGCGCTCGCTATGCGTCCTCAATGCGGCGCGATGCATATTGCATGGCCGAAGGAAAGCCGCTCGCCGCCGTCGCTCGCGTCGCAATCTCGTGCGAACGCGGACTTCTCTTGGAAATCGGAACGCGGGGCGACGTTCGTGAAACAACATTTATATAGACCTTTTTTTTACAGCTCTCGACGAGCGCAGGCAGGAAATCGCGACCCGAACAAGTAAAATCTCAGCAAATAAATAAATCACGCCTCTGATCGAGACCTCTTGTTTTCTCTCTCTCGATCGCCGGGTTTCGTGTATCATAAATTACGGCCATTATGTCGTGATCGATGTTAAATTTAGCCGTTAATAAATTTACACTCGTCTGTAAAAACTCGTTGAAAAAAACGCACACTTATTTATCGTATTTTTATATATTATTATTACGAATGTTGCCAAAGCGAATTTATAATCTTGCCCCTTTTTTACGCAAAATCTGTCAACTCGCGTTTCTCGCGGCGCGACTTTTTTTCCCGTGGAAAAGGGAAAGAGACATAAATCGATAACGACATAATAGACCGGCAAGTGGGATGTTTATGATGTCCCGTAACGCTCGTTGCGAGCCTTGAAGGAGAGGGGGAAGTACTAACGCGGCCTTACAGAATTCCGCTTCTGCGCTCGGCTCTTGTAATTTACGCGAAGTTGGTATCCAGCCTTGCGTAATTCGGTCCGCCGCGCGGGATATAATTTCAGCTTTAATAGCCGCGGGACGCATCGCGTTTTCATAGCTCCGCATAATCGGGCCGTTAAGTCGTCGACGCCGCGCCGTCCGCGAGAAATCCAACGAATGCCGCGCGCCCGTCGCCGACGCGGCCGGACAAAGCCCGTAAATAAGACGGGAGATATGAATAACGAGCGGGAGCCGCGCGCCCAAGAGGCCGTTTAGATTCGATTCGCGGTTTTACACTTGATAATAGGCCTGAATTTATATCTCGATACCCCGCAAGATTCCGAGGCGATGGATTAACATTGCACGACCGGAAGACGCGAGAGACGCGACGTTGCAGGCTCCGCGACAAGTCCATTCCCCGCGGCCGATTTAAAAATGCGTTATTGAGATTCGTTTTTTTCTTTTGCGCGCGTATAAATGGAGCGCGCCGGGATATTCCACCATTATTGCCGGTCAGCGAATCCAGTCTGCCAGTTGACCAACTGGTAAGACAGGACGGACAATGTGCGCGCCGCTTTTTGTTAGGTGAAATTCTGGTTCACCATCGCGCCGTTTGCGCACCATCGTGCGACTTTCCATTGCGTCTCCTTCGTGGAAAATGACGGATTCTGTGGCCGAGAGTTGATTCTGTGAAACTGTGCGAACGGAATAATATGCAATGCTAGTTTGTACGTGTGTCCGAGAGAAAAACCACATTAGGTGGCATTTCTGCGCGAAAAAAATCGCACGCGGAATCTTTCAGCTTGACATCGTGGATCTTTTTCTAAAAAATGTCGCGATAACTCTCATTCGTTATACAGTCGGTGGCTATTTTTCGACTTGGATCCCCGAGTCGAGTATTTGGCCCTGGAATGGGCCTCAATTATTCCATTCTGTCTTCATTTGGACCTCGGAGTCGGTTTAAAACTCCAATTCGAGACCTAGATGAGTAAAAAAACTTGTTTAGCCTCATTCTAACCCTTAAAGAGAATGTAATAATTATGTTAATGAAGGCTCTGTGTAAGAACAATAGTGAGTTAAGATAAGGGCGATAAGAGCCTTTGACCATTTTTAATACGATATTTAAAGGTGTTTTCACATAGATGGAAATGAACAAGAACACACCAACTTATCTTTTTGAGTGTTAAATATCGACAAATTAATTAACGTCAGATGTTTCGGTTACTAAAGGTAACCCTTTTCAAGGACAGTTTTCCAATACATAAAGAAAGAATGTTGAACCTTTTAAGAATGTAATAAAATATTTTACCCTCTTCGAAACCTCTTAGGCCGAAGAGGATCTACCGCACCTCTGTTGATTATACTCGCATTGGTCTCTTCGCTGCTGAAAGGGAAATAGCGACTCTTTTCAAACCTATCAGAGGTAAAAAAATTCAATATATGTATATTTTCTCCGACCTCATTTCTCCCCATTAAAAAATTATACGAGGCTAGAACGAGGCCAAAATATTCGACTCGGGTTCATTTCGAAGGAACCTCGAGAGCGCGCTGATCGAGACCTGCGGAGAACTCGAAGGGAACTCGCGATTGGAAGGATGGGAGAGACGTGGGGAGATACAGACACATACAGACACGCGGCGTATATTGTCAAAATATATTCAATGAAAAAATGATCTTGCAAAAGTTTGGACAATCCTGCCGCATCGTTACAAGGAGGACTAATAGTAGGAGCAATAATAACAGTAGTGTCCTGCGTATCCTCATTTACTATTACTTTTACCTCTCGCCTAGAGAAGCACGACCGCTACCGAATGCAATTAATAGGGCCCTACAACCTATAACGGTGCCTTAAGAGAAACGCACGAGGAACGTCCTTTATTTACAGTAATAACCAGGTCGAACCGTGGGTTGCTTCTTCGCGGGTTTGTCGCGGTCTGATCTTGAGCAATAATTACAATAACGCGCGGGTTCGCAGCTCGTTTCCTTTCTTTTATAAATAATTCCCTCGTCAAAATTCAGCGTTTCGCTCGAGCGCTCGACGGAGATCCGACTGATCCTCAAGTTGGTTTAGTTTTGCACGGATGTCTGCTTTTATTTACAGAGAACGCGACACGATTAGAAAAATATGCTTAGAAGATACAATCGGAAAACTAGAGAAATCTCGATTATTTATCAATTGACCAGCAATAGTCAGTTTTATTAAAAGATTTGGAAACGTTTCGCAAATAAGAAGGAAAGGACATATATGTACAGGAAAACTGTAAAATGGTCTAACTAATAATCGAATAAATTGATTCGTCACCTAATGAAAGTAATAATTGACGCTCCCCGAGCGTAAAAGATCGTCGAGGATGACGGCAACTCTCCTCGAAAACTCGCGAAACGCCGAATTCCCACACAGCACTGGTAATGTTCGCGATCCTTAATTAAACTTAGGCGAATAAATAGATCTCGTTCACTAATTACATTGCCCTTCGACGAACGACTTTAGTGTTCTGCGACGGGGCGCCGCTATTCGAGCTACAATAAATACAACGATTTTATCGATTAAACAAAATTGCGCGCATCAGCGCGCACAAATTTTACATCGTCTTCGATCCGAAGCGAGCTCTCCCGTTCGAGAAGCCAATTTTTATTTTATTTCACCTCGATTTTCGCCAGACGGCAGTCGAGGGACGGGCCTCTCGTCCGTGTTTCGTCGGTCGAGAGGAACCTCAGACTTCCCTCTCGAGCGAGGGAAGTCGGCGCTCTCGGAGAGCGCGCTCCTCGACCCGCCCGCGGATTTCCGCTCGCGGAAAACGCGTCGTCCCTCTTTCCTTTTTACACCCCCGCGCTCGCAGACTATTCACAATTCATCGTCCCCACGCACTCGCGAGCGACTTCACTCACGTGAGGAACCGTCCGGAAGGGTGCACATCCGAATACATCCGGTGTCCCGCAGCAGGACGTGGACGCGCGAACGAGAGCGCGGATTCAGGATCACGTCGGGGATCACGCGCAGTCCAGGGACGCCAGGGACGCGGGACTGTGAGGACCGCCGAGCATGAAGGGCGGACTCATCGGCGGCCCGCCGCTTCCGGTGCTGTTCCCGTAGAGCTCAAGGTCGCCGAGATTACCACCGTCCACCCCCCCGTCGCACTTGTCGGACTTGCCCTCCTGCTTCAGCACCATGCGCCGCCATTTTGCTCGCGCGTTCTGGAACCAGACCTGGGAACAAGACGAGCAGAGGGTTCGGCCGTTACGTACGACGGCTTGACGCTGGGAAAAGTCGAATTGCGGGGGAAGGAAACGCGATCGGTCCCGAATTGACCAACAGATTCGACGTAAAACGTCTTCGAGAGCCAATGACAGCGACGTTACGTTTCCGCGACGTTTACGTGGAAAGAATTCATGAGCGCTTTATGTTGGATAACAGTTTTCCTTCTACCATTCACGTGCACCCGCACGTACGCACGCACACACACACAAACACACGGACGGATGCACGTGCGCGCGGCCTCCTCCATATTCACAATAGATGAAAGACGACGCGATCGGTGCGACGTCGCCATTTTCCAAGACAGTCTCCTCCCCCGCGGACTCGCGACGAAAGAACTCGCGAGCGGACTACTCGTGCGTGTCCCCCCTCGAGTGCGTAAGCGAGCGCGCGCGCGCAAGTGTACGTGCGCTTCGCGATCAATATCAAGCAAGATGGCGACCAAGAACCCTACGAATACAATAGCGGCCACCTCCAACCCTCTCCTTCGGCTTGGCGCAGAAGCGAGGCGATGTAACAACCGGAATGATTGTTATGCGGAAGACCGGAGGAAACATGGCGATCAATTTTTAAGCGACGTCACTTTTTCCTCTAAAATTGCGTTTTCCGCGACTACTTTAAGTGCAAAAATTCAGACTGTGTTCTCAGCGATACAGAAACATTGATTTATCTAAAAAGTACTGAAATAAAAGGTGATTATGCTAAGTAATCAAAACAGTTGTTTCTTTTCACCGTCTTTTCTTACTGTTTTTTAACATGCTGAAGAAAACACCGTAGTGTTGAATCGCATCCAATCGTTGCATTTTATTCTGTAAGTAATCGTAATCGATATTATAATGTAAAATAAATTTGTTACTCTTATAATAATTCTATAACCTCGTCTAATATATTGGCCGTGACACCAAACAATTGTTATTACTAAAAAACGAGCGTGAATTTTCATTTAATAAATAGAACTTAATTTTTCATGTTTCGACAATGCACAATTCGGTATGTCAGAATCTTCCCTTTTTAAACTTCATGTTTTAGAGCCTGATCTTCAGATACATCTGATGCGAATTTAGAATATATGGAACCTCGAGGAATACTCGAACTTTGTTACTCAGGAATTGTTGATTGTGTAACGTCATAAGTTTTCAACAGTCTTGCATCCAATCTTTAAAATTGAAACTGGACGGGCGTCGAAAGTTAAGTCTGCATTTATAAAAAGCCAAACCGAATGTAAGAAAGAGAAGCTCGGCCGACCCGAGGCTCCTCGTTTCCATGCCACTACGTTCTCGCCTCGCCTCATTTACCTTTAAATCGTCAGTATCTCCCGCGCTCGATCGTTCTCCCTCTTCATCCGCGCGTCCATGGCACGCTTCACAAAGGAACGCGCGCGAAACTTTCGTAACAACCTAATAATTTAACGGTAGTGGGTTAACGAGAGCGAGCCGGCGCTCGGGTCCGACGTTACGACGAGGCTTAGCCGTCCGCCGCGCCGCGCCGGGGTTTTGACTGTCTCCGGATTGACGCCGGCTCGTAATTACGGAGAAAGGCCGCAGCCTCTCGTCGACGGAAATATCGCTCCGTTCCGCGCGGTTCTTTTAACTTCGCAGCCACGCCGTACGCGCCGCACTAATTGGGAGAAGCGCGCGTGTCTACGCGCGGCTCGCGTACGTGAATATTTTTATAGGGCGCACCCTCCCGAAATGCGAGAGAGGCAAAGGGACCGAGCGAGAACCACCGGCTATCCATCTTTGGATTTTCCTTTTGCGCCCGGGTCGCCCGTGATCTCGTTATTTTTTTCATTGTGATTTATATATTATACATATACAGGGTGTTATGTAATACCCGCCTCACCTCTTATATTTACGGGCAGAACGGACTAGAGTCGAAAAGTCCTCTACGATTTTGCAATTTTCGCAATAGTTAACGAGTTATTAATTATTAAAAATCGCTGTCTCAGCCAGGTCTACCGCCCAATTCGAGCGCGCTGTAAGATGTGGCCGTCCCGCAATCGGCGTTGCTAGTAGCAGGGAGTTGTTTATTATACGTAGCCCTTGCCATGTGTCATAAACAATTCCTCGCGTGCCTAGCAATGCCGATCGCGGGACGGCCGCATCTCATCGCGAGCTTGAATTGGGCGGAAGGCCGGGCTAAGACAGCAATTTTTAATAATTAATAACTCGTTAACGAAATTGCGAAAATTGCAAAGTGGTAAAGGACTTTTCAACTCAGCCTAATCCGCTCTATCCGTAAATAAGAGGTAAGGCGGGTATTACCTAACACCCTGTATAAGGTTTGACAAGTTAGATCCGCTACATGGTGGATTTTACCTACTTTTACGAAAATCTAAAGTCACGCCAAACGCAACTTAAAATTGATAAATTTATGAATGCTCGATGTTTCGCAAATATTTTTGGAGATTCACGAGAGAGACTCAACATTTCAATTGTCTAAAATGCCATCTGAGGATTTTCCCCAAAAACTTCATTACACGTTAATTAAACCGAAGCATATTGCATTTTACAATATGTTTCGTATCGAGATTAGATATGGATAAAAGTGGTCAAAGTCACAGTGACAATCGCCTCAGCGAGTAACCACCTTAAGACCTACATTGAAATCGAAACGAGGAAATTCCAATTTCAACACCGCGGACAACCGGCATCGAGAGAAAACGCGGAATTGCGAGCGGCGCGAGTCGAACGGGCTCTGTTTACCTGCAACACCCTTTTCGGCAAGCCAGTTTTCTGGGAAAGCTGCTTGAGATCCTTCGCGTCGGGATTGTGATTGATCGCGAAGTAGCTCTTCATCGTCCTCAACTGGTGGTGCTTAAAGCTCGTTCTCATCCGTTTCGTCCTGCTGTTGGAGCCGGGTATACCGGGGGTCCCGGGGCCTCCTCTGCCGAAGGGCATGTCTATGTAGTCCGCGTTTAGGTCTGCAACATAATCCAGAAACGGCACCGTCATCGACGTCGATCGGACCGCGATTGAAAGCTGTTCCAGAATTCAACGTTTAACGCGCTGTCTGCCGGCAATCTTTCGTTTGTGTCTCACCGCGTACAGTAGAATTTTCATAAACACAAGTGATCAAAAATATGGTATAATATAATTAAGAAGGATTACATCTCCTCGGGTAGCGTGTTAAATTCAACACTTTTTACTTTATTTGAAGGAATAAAGGATTACGAGCAGTGACAGGGTGTTAGTGTCTAAATATTTTATTCTAAATTTATTGCGAAAAAATATACGAGCCAGGGTGATATTAAAATACTTAGACTAACATGCTAACACCCTGTCACGGCTCGTAGTCCTTTATTCCATCAAATCGCTATCGTTTATCACATTTAAACCATACCAATTTTATTAATCAGTTTTTACTCTATGTCGTAGATCATCTATGTGGATATTTCATATCGATGTTGTATATTAAAATTTTATATCAAAGGGCAATTATTCTTGATAAGCGTTTGAAAACGTTTCGATGACCATCAGGGCGTCGTTAAAAAATGAAACGCCGATCACGCGTGACTATCGTCGGCAACGAACGTGTTAAAGTTTTAATCATCTAAAATCTCGAGAAGATTCCGTAAATTTAAAGAATCGAAGAACGAGTCCGGAGACACGAGCGAACCCATGTTCCACGCCACCGAATCAATTTGCCCGAGCTCGCTCGCGCAACGTCGACAGTATCATCCTTGTAGGCAAAGGAGCGCGATAGATCGGCGCGGCTGTGAATGAGGTATCGTGCCTGCAAACTATTTGCTACATAGAGCTGTAATTGGCCGTGTATCCATCGGCCTTTCGCATACGCTATCGCCGTTTCCCTGCCCCTCTAATCCGCCTCTTTGCACTCGAGGAGCTAATGAGCTGTGATACGCATCAAACAGCGTTAGAACCAGCTTCCGTCGCGTAGGCTCAGCGCGATCGCCCGTGCTCGAAACCAAGCCTAGTCGACGACTCTATCCGAGAATCGAACGAGAACAAGAATCGACTCGGAACGGGACGATGGATGGAGAAGGTTTGACGGGTGCAACGAACCATCGCTTTTAGATCATTTTCGAAAGGTCGTGTCTCCAAATTCATCCCAATTTCAATCGTAGCTATCTGTCCCTCTTCGCTTCCTGTTGCGAGAGCAAGGCTTTTCCAGTGTTGCGATCTAGCGAAACCACCCGTTGTTCAGTCGACCGTGACTTTGCTGGTTAAACAATTAAACACGGGCAATCTGTACGAGCGATTTGTTCGTGCGCACGACCGCACGCTGCGAACTACAACTATAACTCAGGTGTTACCGAACGTACGGCCGGGTATCTCGCCTCGAAAGCGTGGATCGTCGCGGCCCCTGGCAACGGCCGTAAAAAATTGCCTGCATGATCCACGATAGATCAGAGACCAGCTTGTGGTACCGGGCGATCACCTGCGCGCCGCTACAATCCTTTTTCACGGCAGCGACACGGCGACACCGAGCGACCTCCTCCAGCGAGAGCGAACGGGAGAAAAAGAAGCACAACGAGGAGGTGGCAAGTGCCATGGAAGTCTCGACGTCCGCAGCGGTTCTTCGGCCGGAGCCTCGGCTTGTTCCCACGATCGGTCACGACAATCAACTCGGAAATTGAGTTCTCCCGGCCTAACCGGCGCGACGTGCCGCCCACGCGTCGCTGTTTCGTCGAGGGATTCGATTCGGGAATTTATGTCGCGCCGACAAATTTTATCAGACTTCGGTGGCAAGCGTCGCGCGCCCACGCACGCCCGTAAATCACGCCGGGTCGGTCACGTGGTCCCTCCTCGAGGCGGGGTGGCGCGATCGGAGGTCGCTTTTCAGAGGTCGGAGCACGTCTCTCCCCGACGTCTAAGGGTGCGTATACACTACGGCGAACGAACGGCGAACACGAATGTTCGGACGTTCGTATTCGAATCCCGTCCACACTGCGCACGAACTTTCGACTCGGACCGAAGGCGAATCGAACACTACCGATAGTTCAGTTCGCATTCGCTGTGGTGTACATATCTGTCTAATTCGCTGTTCGTTCGCCGTAGTGTATACGCACCTTTACGGACTCTCGTGCCGTCCTAAGCTCGCGAATGATCCTCGAAACCGTGGGACCGCGAGATTTCTCGAATTTTGAGGCGTTCAGCGCCTCAGAAGCTACGGGACTTGCAGACATTCCGAGACTACGATCTCTTTGCGCAAGAGACAACGTCGCTGATTCTTTTCGCATCCCTGGATTCTCTCGCGTTTGACCCGAGTGTAATCGAAAGATTCGCACTTACCAAGACTCGCGGTCATACCCTCGATGTCCTTGGGCTTCCTCTTCCTGGGCCTGCCCTTCTGCCTGGGCGGCGGGACCACGGCGGCGGCGCCGTTGAAGTAGGGCACCTTCGGCGGCGAGGAGGCGTCGGGCATGGAAGGCGTGGAGGGCAACGGCACCGGGCTGACGTGACTGTGCGGGTGCTGGGGGTGCATCGAGTGATGAGGGTGCGGCGGCGCGTGATGGTGATGAAGATGATGGTGATGGAGGAACTCGGGCGAGGGAAAGGGCTGGCCGGGGTAGTGCGGCCCGGGCGGATAGACCGGGACCGGCGGGCTCTGGGCCGGATGCAGCTCGGCGCCCATCTCGTAGTGCAGCCGACAGAGCACGGCGCCGTCCCGCATGCCGAAGTGGTCGCCCTTCGTCAGCAGCACCGCGCACGCCGCGCACGAGAAGCAGCGCACGTGGAAGACGAGCTCGCGCGCGCGCATCACCAGCTCGGACGCCAGGATCGCCGCTTGGCAGCGCGCGCACCGCTTCATGCTGCCGAACATCCTGCGAACACAACAACGGAGGGAGATCAATATTGGTGCCGTGGCGCACGCTGCACCCGCTGCGCGGGTCGCGTCGAGCCGAAGGTCGCGTTTCAGCGCGTTAACGATTTCATCTGTACGTTCGCTTGCTTTTTCACGGTTTAAGCAGTGGGGGTGGGGGGGAAGGGAGGGATTGGAATGCCGAGGTGATAAAAATTTTTTGAACGCCACGAAAAGCTTCCACCTCACGCGATCGAACAAGTGCGCGCGCTATTATTGAAGCTACACGCGGCGCTCCGGTCCTTCAATAAATCTCTCGCGCTCGGTTAATCGAGAGAAAAGAAGGAAAATAATCTCCACGAAAATGAGCCTCATCGCGGCTAGCAGCGCTATCCAATATAAACACATTCCGCACGTCCGAGCGCTATCGCGCCGCGATGATACCCCCTCGGTATCGACCAATGTCCTCGATAGAGTTCCGCTGAGGACAGAGAGAGAGAGAACACGTCAAGGGAGCAGGAGGGAAAGCACGAGAAAAAGTGAGGAGGGGAAGAAAGAGAGCAAAACGGTCCTCCGGACGTGCGGGTCGGCCGATATCGCGAAGGCCGGCGAAGATACGTCCGGTGGTCCCTCGCGAGGCGGGGGAGAGCGGGAGGGGGCGGAAGGGCGGAAAGGGAGAGAAGGAGAAGGAATATACCGATGCACCGGGCGCCGTGACATCGCTACTGCATTAGCGGCACCCTGCAGTCTCCATTACCGGAGCCGGTCGACTATCTGGCCGACAACCAAGCCGCGGCTACCTACCTAACCACTTATCTCGCTCCGCGCCTTCCAAATATATTACCACCCCGCCCCGCGCGCGCCCCCTACTAAAGAACCTAGATAAAGACGTGGGTCGATCTTATAACGCCGATCCCGGAGCCGGTCCCGGGAAGGTACGCGCGGCCCTTTACGACGCCCCGGTCCGCCGGGGTACCGGATCGGAAATGGACGATTTCGGCGACGGTAGAACGAACGGCGATACGCGCCTTTCGCCGAGGCGGCAGAAAAGCTCGCGCGGTCTTCAACCTCCGCTGTAAAGGCCGAATCAGACCAGCGATTGTCGACGCGGATTGGATTGGCGATTGTCTGCTAGCCACTGAAAGTCAATCAAATCGCTGCTTTGCTCTTATTGGCTAGAGGAAAATCGTCAATCGCCAATCCTATCCGATTAGGCAAATGCTGGTCTGATTCGGCCTTAAGTCTCGTGGTCCATTAAGGATCAGTGCAGAATCACTCCATGCTGGAGTGATTCTGCACTTTTGCTTAAAACTGTCTGTTTCATGGAAACATTTGTGCAATATACAAAGTAAATGGCTTACGTGTAGATCGAAAGCAGCTTGCTATTCCGGCTAAATTAAAGAACATGGCATCACTGAAGCTAAGTTTGTAAGTCTAATAAGAAATAATAGTGAGCAACGTACTACATGTAGTACTGTATGTGCATTCTTAATTTAAGCACTTTAATTTCATCTGTCGGTTTTCGAACCAACAGACCCTGGAATCTCAAATCGTTGACACTGCGCGATCCCTCGCGTTAGTATTCGACGCGGAGATTTCACTCCGGTCTTTTCGGTCGTCGTTCAAGCTCCTTGAACGATTGATGTATACGCGCGTGGTGTTGTGCAAGTGAAATTTCCACAGATCGGAGATATCGACGAGAATGAAATAGGCGAGGACAAAGGGAGGATGTGAGTGCACGAAAATGCCACTCGCGATACAATCTGCGCGATTGAAAAATAAAGAAATACGGAACAAGTACGTGCAAGAGAAACGGCATGTTGAAACGGAATAATCTGCATAGATGAAAGAAATTACGTAAATTATATCGACCAAATGTCGATCGCACGGAAGTACCGTACAAATAAGATGAAAGTGTTCCGACCATTCTGCTGAAAGCGTATTCCGATTTCTGCAAACAAAATGAAACTAAACCACAAGGAAATATGAATGCATACGATTACGATTTCAAAAAGCAAAGTGATTTAAAATGGCGGTCGACAAAGGGAGGATATTCTTTCTGGTGTTGACAGTTCGAAAACGGAAGAGAATCGTAAATTCGAAGGGCTTTGTAAGACTTAATCTGTGAGACTAACCGCACCAGGGTCCCTCGCTCCTTCAGGGGCTCTTGACTCGAGACACATTGTTATCGTCTCTGATCCTATTGACTACCCTACCCTCAATGGGGCGATGACCACGGGTGAGGCTGGTTGGTCTCCAACGGCGTGTAAGACCGCATATTTTCACCTAATCGGATCTGTCGTACCCTGTTCGCTAATCGAGCGAGATACCGTCGGTTGAAGAAAATTGAAAGTGAAAAATACGTGGTAACAGTGTACAAACAGTAACAAAAATACTCTCGAGTAAGCTGTTTGAAAAATATGTCGTCAAAACGTATCACAAGTACGTAAAAATATTTTTCTAAAAGATACAAATAATATCTTGTAATCTCGAGAAGGATGAGAGGAAAAGCACAACGACAGGCAGTTTAACAATTGAAATACCAACTGTGTCGGGTATGGCGCGATCGAAGGGGACTCGCCGCGAGAGTCTCGACCAGATAACTTTCTGCCACTAATCTACCGTCAACAGGTGAGATCGGCGTTTTCCGGAAGGAGTATAATTCACGTTCCCCCGGGGGCTACGAGCGGAAATACGAGACGTGGCGTGAAACTGCGCGAGACAGTCGCGGTGTGACGCATAACGCGGGCTAAAGCCCTCGCAACCCAACCGTGTTACCCTCAAAATCCCATAAAACATTCTCCCCCCGTTATTTATACTTCTCTCGGTGAAACGCCACACCCCGTACTTGTGCGAGCGTCCGACCCGACCCGACCAGCCATCCCAGGTAAAACGCTTGCCGGGGCGATCGGGAACGAGGCCGAGCGAAATCCGCAGACTCTCCGGCCCCCCCGTCGAACGCGACCTGGAGGCGGTTTTTTCGGGACCTTTCGTCACCTCTAAGGCCCCGTCGAGCCGGATGAATGAACCGGGGGCCCCGGGAACAATCTCATTCGGGTCTTCATCCTCGGCTCGGGACAAGACGAGAACGGGCGAGCGGGAGCGGAGGGCGGGAGGAGGGGAGGAACGCCCGCAGAGTTTTACAAGATGCGCCATATGCGATACATTATTATACAATGCGGGAGAGAGGCGCGCTCTAAGCGCGCCACAGTTCCTCTCCTCCGAGGGGGAGAAAAGGGCGGCGGAAATCCTTTATGGAGCTCGCGCCGAGCGCGGCGGACCGCTCGCCGCGCGTTCGCACACTCGGACCACGTGGACTCGCCTTGCCTCTTTCTTCTCTTCCTACGGTCCTTTCTTCTTCCGGTCCCGAAAGAGAGAGGGGAGGCGAGACGCCGCTCGCAACGAGAGAGATTTCTTCTTATGCCGCGAGAGATCGGACCGCCTTCGCGTTTGCACGCGACGTGTCGCGACTCCCGAACGCGGTATGATAATTGGCGGTCGGAGTTCACGTGCGTGTCACCGAACGACTTCCTCGTTCCATCGCGACGCCGCGCCGCGCCGCGCCGCGCCGGGAGGAAACGAACAGCCGTGTCCGCTACCGAGAAGCCCGATTTCTCACGGCGCGGCGGTCCAGAGGTCCGCCATTTACATAACGACGTTGGCGCGCCGACACGCTCGCGACGCCGCTGCGCCGGGGCGAGAGGACCCGGTGTATCGATGTCATACTTAGCGTCCTTACGCCCGTGCGTCCGTCTCGTCCACTTTTTCACGTCGACCCGTGTGTCGCCGGCGCATTTCTCAAACCGCGCGCGCACATTTATTTCGCGCGCCGCGCGCGCCGCACAATCGGCGGATCTGCCCGATTAGATCTGCGCCCGCGGTTATCGTCAGATGCATTAATTACCGGGTGTACGCCGGGGGGAATTCCGCTCGGCAGCGGCTGCCCCGACGGCTTTTATCGTGGAAATAATAATTTACGGCATCGGTGTCGCCGGGCAAGGCCGGGGCCGCTTAATCCCCGAACCGCGGCGCGCTGCAGAGAACGGGTTGCCGGTAGAAACCTATCGGAGGCCGCGGCGCGATACAGGGTGTCCTCTGAGGTGCGATCTCGCGGCCGTCCCTCGCGCCGATTTCGGGCTAGATCTTCTTAGCGCGAGATCTTATTATTTGCAAAGTGCTGCTTTAAAAATTACCCTAATGAATTAATGAAGGACAAAGTTTGTGACGAAAAACATGCCCGATAATCTTCATCCCCGTAGCGTTTATGCTGGCGACATTCGTACGGAAGATACTGCCCATCTGTCTCGGTAACGATCGTACACTGAGAGAATTTTCTTTTAAAATTTACCCTGAAAATCATGTAATCGTGGGACAACACACGGCATTTTGAAGAATTTTTTGCGAGTTTTTGGAAATTTTACCATACAACTTACTAGTAAAATGTATACTAACAATAAGTATAATTATTAGTAAAATGTATACGGTAAAATTTCAAAACACTTTCAAAATTCTTCAAAATGCCCTGTTGTCCGGCGATTAAATTTCAAGAGAACATTCTTTCCGTGTAATTGTTTCGACAATTTTCACGCAACCTAGAATTTATTTTACGGTATTTATATCGACAATTATTTGTAGAAATATTTGTATCACCGCGAATACACGTGGAAAAAAATTCCTCTATTATGAGATAGCAGGTTATCAACGTCCGAATTCAACGCACATCTTTTTTCGCAACGATTACACCATTCGACAATCAATTTCCCACTTCAAGGGCAATAAATTCATGGTGGAACCGACAGATGATGGCTATTAATTTAGCAGAAACTCCGCTATCTCATGTTGGAAGCCTATCTCATAATAGCGGACTTTCCTCTACGAATTGTTAGCAAAAATGTTACCACCATAAAACTGCATTAAGTTTTATATTACATTATGTATTGCATGTTGAATAATATTATATCGTATGTTATGTATCGAATTTTAGCAAAACTATTCGCATTGCTTGGACACTGCGTATATAGCGACCCGTGTACGTATAGACGTTGCCAGACCTTCGTTGCTTTTGGATATCCAGCCGCTGACTAATACGACAGAGACACGAGGCACCGCACCGTAAACTGCGTACAGAATCTGTATCAAGGTCGCTGACCGTCCCTAAGCGACGGGATTTCCGATTCGCGGGTATCTAGTTCCCAAGACCCCGCGAAAACTCGAAATTTTTCAACATTTCTATTTCCACACTCGCGGGGGGGGGGGGAGGAGGGGATAACTGGAAATTCAAAGATTTAGAGTCTCTCGTGCTTGACTACTTTACGCGTAACAATTATTTCGATACTCTGACATACCCGTCCCCCTCATTACGCATGTGTTACTTGTCGCAATCAATTTAGAAACTAACGTTCCCGCGGCGATCGAAGATTGCGAAAATCGCTGTCAGCGAATGAGACGCTGGTCCCAGCGGCGGGCGAGACAGGAGCGCTCGCGTGTACGCGCGGCGTTATTAACGACACACGCGCTCGCCGGAAGTGCTCGCCGGCGAGGGAGCACCTGATGAATGATTTTAGCGTTAATCCCGAGCGACTCGTTCGACACGGCGCTGGCTCGCGCTGGGTTCGACGCGCTCGAGTTTCTTTTCTCTCGCTCTCTCTCTCTCTCTTTTTCGTCCTTTTTGCTTTTCTCTTTCCCTCGGCCCTGCTACCTTCTCGCACGTTTTATTTTATGAATAATGTAGCGACAGCCCGCGGACGTTCCAGCCTGGGGCCCGAGAGAGGGGTGGAGGGGGGTGGGACGCCTCGCGCGCAACCACGGTGGACACACGCTGCGCGTGGGACGCTCTACGTGACCGCTACCGGCAGTGCTCGCATTAATCTAGATCACGGGCGCTATATCGCCGGCCGCCTTCTTATTGGCATACCACGCGAATAAGCAGACCTTCTCTCCCCTCGGTTAATGTACAAATAATATATTGCGGGACACGTTGACGCCTGTTCCTATCCTCGGCGACATCTCGATTCCTCGCCTAAGGCCCGTGTCGCACTACGTATTGCGGACCGCGGGTCGCATTTCGGCCAATCAGACGGGGCAGCCTCGGATCCGACTGGTTCAATTGCGATCCGCGATCCGCAATCTCAATCCGAGCAATTGCCGACTGGATTGGAATTGGCGAATGTCTTCTAGCCAATGAGAGCAAAGCAGCCAGCGATTTATTCGACTCTCATTGGCTACGGGTCAATCGTCAATCGCCAATCCGATTCGAGTTGGCAATTGCTAGTCTGATTCGGCCTTTACGCCGGGGCCCTGAGTCCTCGACGGACTCGCGTTCGCCGATTACGCGAGTTCTCGGACACTCGTAGCTTCGACGGATCTCTTCCGGTTGGAATTATCCGCATAAGATTTCGCGTATCGTGGAAAAAGATGCGAGTAATTAATTGCAAAGATCCCTTCTTCTAAAATACTTTTGCGGACGCGTGTATATTTTGTACAAGGTTTTGTACTATATTTTTTATTCTTATTAATTTTTTTAATTAATAAATCGATATCTTTGCTTCCTCTCTTCGTTCTTTGATCTTCCTTGTCCTGGATCTCTTTCCATACTGCTATTGGTTTCACTCGACTGAATTCTACAACTTGTAGATTCCCGCGGATATTATATAATTTCCTCCTCCTATTTCCGTTCCCATGTTCATCGCAGTTTTCAAAACAATAAATCAGTTTCTTATCTCTTCTCGCGTTTTCGAGTCGTTCGATTCTCCTATTTTTAGATACGCGCATTCTTAAGTAGATTTCCATTCCGTTATTAGTTTCACTCGACTGAATCCTACGACTTGTGGATCACCGCAAATCTCAGCGAATTTCTGCCTGCCACGCTCCTCTTATAAACCAGTGTCCCATTCCCTCTTTACCGAAGTCATCGCAGAAACGTGACTCCAGCTTCACATCCTGCGGCTTCCAACTTAACTTACCTGCTACATTAAATAAAAGTCAGTAGCGATCTACCAGCGAGGGACGATCTCGCTGCTCGTACACCGAGTGCATGGCTTTACACGGAGCTGGCGGACGCGTGGATTTATGCTTCCGCGATTGGAGACAATCTCGTGTAATATCTCATCGGACGTTGTAATAGATGCGGGAAATTATAAAGTTGTAATTTATCCGGAACGCGCTTCCCGCGTTCGCCACCGATGGCAACTACGCATTTCAAACGTAATTTACGATTCCACCTGGTAAACGGACGATCGGGCCTCTCTTACCCAGCTCCAAACGACACGGGGATAATCTTACGAGTAATTTGCGATACTTCGTCCGAAGTGTTAGAAACATTTTTAGCTCGTGCAGGCTCGGTTTCTTATTTTTCCCGTTGACAGAGTCAAATTTAATTTAAAGCCTCCCAGTCGCAAAGACGCTACATCCCGGAGTTCAACAAAGCGCCGGGCCGTCGCATTCCTCGTCGCAGCGCCACTTATGTAACCCGCCCCTTTACGCCATAAATCTCCGCCCCCGTTTACGGGGAACGCCGTGCCGCGCGATGTAACCCACACGTAGGATTACGAAGTCGCGGGCCTGTAAGTCACGCGAGCGGCGGCAATCTCCAGCTGTCCATCTTGCGCGCGGTGGCTCACAACGGTAACGCGATACTTTCGCGGGTGGAGAAGGACGGCCGGGAGGGAGGGATGGTTTATGCGGTGACGCTCGCGCGATTTCGCCGTGCCCCGTCTCCGCCCGCGGGAGGATGCCCGGAGGGCACGGGCCGCAACCCCCTGCCGAGGTACGCGCCGAATCCCCCGGCGAATACGACGATGAGCGACGACCGGCCGCTCGTAAAAACCACCAACGAATTCCCGCCGAGACGCGAGAACGGAGTTTGTATCCGCGAAAGAAAGAGAGAGGGGAAGAGGGAGGCTAAATTTTTTCGACGAATTATTCCGTAAATTAAAAAACTTTTCTTGAAGTAAAGTATCTTAAAAGTTCAATAAACCACGCGCGTACTTGAGGATATCGAAAGAGGGAATTTCCCTGAGTAACTTCCTTTCCCTCTATCTCCGCATCTTTCACTCCCTGAGGCCCGTATTTACACCTACAGAAAAAATTACCGGATCCTATTACACTTCAATGAATCATAAAATAGGATCGATATAGCGCCAATCATATTTATTATAGAGAACGGAATATTTTAATCTTAAATGAAAAATTCTCAAATCTAGAATCGTCTTTTGTCGAATATCATGGTGCTAACTTCGTGTGTTGTAAGATGGAGGGAAAATTTATTCTAAATGCAAGAATATTATATAAGTTACTCTTGTCTCAATATAGTACGTCAGTCTTTTTTAATTCGATAGAGGAGAATAAGAATTATTGATTTTATCTTAACATTGTCTTATTTTTATACTAAATGAGGTTGCGAGGAATATAAATGCGTCAAGAATATTTTTTGTCTCGGTAACAGAAATCCTTTCCGAGGGTATAGTCGTGATTCTTTTAAAAAACTCGGCTAAACCAGTCTTGAGACAGGACACTGTTTAACAGATGAATCTTGGGACTCAATTCGACATCTGTTTGTAATCTCGATTCAATAGAGATTCTCAAAGGTGGTAAATAGTTTTGGGATTTCGTAAATTTTCAGAGATATCGTTCAAAGTATGTACAGTCGCGGTACTGAAGTAGCGACGACAAGTAATGCCACCTTCATGTTGGGGCTCAAAACTTTTCAACCCACCCTCCTATACTTATAACTGTGACTATCAATGTTTTCAGTGATAATTCACTGATTGACTTTTAGAGAGCACACGTGAAAAGTTTTATGAATGCAACTGCTCGCACAAAGTTGAGCTTAAATTGAATTATCAAATTTTACTTTTGCAAGGCAAGGCAGCCCCGTACCCTCCGAAGTAGGACGACGCCGATGGGGCGACGTCGAGCATGTTCGAGCTTATTGTTAGCGTCGTCGTTTCGCCGAATTAATGTCGCAGGGGTGTCCGGTGGTGCGGACGGACAAACGGATACTAGCGGGGCGCCATTGTCCGTGAATCTGATAACGCGAGCTGGTACATCGCCGACGGAAGGACCCGACGTCGTCCGCGCTCTCCTCGGCGATGCGTAAAGCGGGGCCCCCGCGCGTGCAGGTGTCGCCTGTACAAATACGCCTGTTATCTCACGGGATCTACTACATCCAAGTATCGCGCCGATCACTTGCGTCCTGTCATCTGTAATAAAGAGACTAGCCATGTTCCAACTGAGCGGATATAATTCACTCGTCGAGGACTTCCAGAAGGACTCCCCCCCCCTTCCAACGGTGTCCTTGATGTCTTAATCGGCCGAGTGCCGTCGTTTGAAAACTGTTTTCGCACCCCTCGAGAGAATCGTCTACGTCGCGTCTCCGAGAACACGGTGCGAATTTAGTCGATGCTCGAGACTGGCGAAGAGAATGCCACACGAATGCTCCTAAGTGTAAGAATATTGAAACCTACTACAGTTGATACTTGAAATTTGGAAGTGAACACGACAGATAAGCTTAATGATTTTAAAATCCAACAGATTCAAGATCCTAAAGCCGCTGACGAACTCGATCAGTGTCGATAAGATGGGAGACGGAATTAAAAACGTGAATTATCGACATTTTTAATTCCAAGTTCACGATGCTAGAATTCGGTCCGAGAAATTTATAGCCAATCAATTTGCAACTTTTACGAAAAAGCAGCAATTTCATTAGCTACACATTGCTCAGACCGAGATTTTGGGTCGAATTCTAGCATCGTCAACACCAGGGCTTTACTGACAATCTCACAGATGTTTGAGAGCGACTTCTGTCGAAAAAACTGGCAACTATTTCTACACGCCATACTATTCTTTTTCTCTTCTTCTAGACTTGGATTTCTGAAATTGCGTTTATTAGGAGTAATCTTTTTCTTCTAGGCTATTAATCTTTTTCTAATTGCTGGTCTCATTTTGTATATATTTATCGTAGAATTCTTATATCAAGCAGTGTACCAAAAATTAGTAAATTTTTTTTCGTTTTTGATATAAAGTTGACCAGCATAGTCTAGATCTTGCTGCGTACTTTAATTCCGTAAAAGAGTTTCGCATTTCTATAAAGCCAATTGAAAGATTACTTCTAACAAAGAATGTCGATAAAACAGACGGCTTTAGGATCCCCTTAAGTAGATTTGCGATAGTCGAGAGTTCTGAGGCGCCGAACTTGCGAAGTGTCAAAAGGAAATAATCGAAACGTCCAAGTTTCACGGGTAGAAAACGACGTTTCCATTTCTCGCAGTATCAAGTCCCCGAAACCCAAGACTGTGGAGAAAGCGGGAGGGGGAGGAGGAAGGGCCACCATAAAATTTCCAAAGTTCTAAAGCTCCAAAGTCACGATGACGAAGAGGCGGCATAAACCCGGCCACGGTGCCGATTACCGCGATTCAAGAAAAGGATCGAGAGTCACCGCGACACCGGAATGGCTACCGATGATGCATGTCCCCGCGATACGTTACGGTACGCGAGAGTCGCCCGGCCGGTCGTTGCGCGTGTATTATGTTACCCTGCTCGGCCCGTCGTTGCCGCGACACGTGTGCCGGTCGACCGAGGTCGTGACTCCGTCATATTTATGTCCCACGGCCACGTTTCTCTCCCCTGCCCGGGGTAGAGAACGTCGAGATTCCCGGGAAACACCGCGGAGATCCGAGCCGATAGCTTAACCGTTATCGTCATCGAGGTTTAATCGTCACCGAAGGTGTCTTTATAAGTACAAATCTGGAAATCTGAAAGTCTACTGAGATACGAGTCTATTTTTAGGATACTTTCGAACAGCTTGTTTTAGGCACCTCGAGTTTCTTAACGTCGTGGAGTCACGAGTGTCTGCGAATTCAGTCTCTAGATGTTTCAGTTTTGAAACCCACCCGGCGTCGCGGACGACAAGTTGGTCGAACCTCGGCAGGCATCGGTTTATTTTCCATAATAACGTAGTATTCACGAGCACAGATTACGCTTATTTTAGCGAGGGTATCGCGATACCTCGTTTTATCGGTGCAGCGCGATACTCGCACGGGTGAAGCGGAGGCGAGACGCTTCCAGCGAGTCGCCGGCGCGTCTTAATTATGAGGGTTAAATTATGAGCGGGGCCCCGGCGCTGAAATATTTGTGTGTTCGCCGGCCGTGGGGTTATGGCTCAATTACCACTCGCTATTTCCTTTGCGAGCCGTTGATTTAAAACGACCGCTTCCTACAACGGAAACAGCGTCCGGCGATCATCGCCGACGACAGAATTCGCGAGAAACTTGTTTCGCGTCCCTTTAACAAGATCCCCCGTTACCGATAACGATCATACAGTTTCGCTTTCAAACCCAGGGGGAATTCAAACGTAGAATCGTAGGTCCAATAATGAATGACTCCGGCACACAACCGGGTGCGATTATTTATTTACTGCTCGTACTAAAACATTTAAAAGTCAGACAAAGATGCGCGCGACTCAAACCGGAAGCCAAACCCACTTCAAAGTTATTAAAAATTCCAAGTGTCCCAAATTCGACCCCAAGTGTACAAAGGCTCAGACATCATAGAGAATAGCATACACACGCACAAGATTGGAATATTTAAATATATATCGAAAAACTGAAAGACCGAAACAATTCAAAGACCTGAGTTTCAAGCTGAAGGAGCAATAAGGTCGAAAACTAGAAAAGGCCTGGAATCGTGGCACGAAGAATCAGCATTGAAAAGCCACGGATTCCTCAATCACATTGTTCTCTCCTTTTCTCCACTTTTTTCCGTCCTTTCCGCTCCGCTCGCCGACGCAACTGTAGACGGATGGGAATCGAAGCGTGTCTATACTCTTGATCGCTGATAAATCGCGCTAATGCGTTTAATGAATGAGCAGATACATGTTCTAGATCCGGTGGTACGTGCACCTGAATTCCGTGTGCCACTAGATGCTCTTTTTTTTTATAGAGGGAAGGTAAATGCACCGGCCGCGTGTGTTACTCGCGTTAAGTGCTGCGTGAAATTAGTAACGAATGAGTGCAGATGATTACGGTGGTACACGGAAGATACCGAAATGATCGAACAACTCCCGCTGCCCATCTTGATGAACAATTAACATTGCGCAATAAATGGCTGCGCAATAAAGGCCCCGTTAAAGGCTGAGGGATCAAACGCGGAAGTTTATCGGAGATTACGTCCAACTTTCTTGACAGCTAAGCGCACTTACTAATCAGGTATGCTTTTTAAGGCGCTTCTCGAATCTTGTTGATCGTTCGACGCAATTTTGAAATAATCGTAGCAAGCGTAACGACCATAGCGTCGATGTTGAACATTGTCCGAGAAGTCAGGACTCTTGACAAATCCAAAGACGATCGCGGAACGACAGCGGGACGGGAACGCGGGGCTGATCGGGATTCACGACAACTCGGCCCCGGAGTTTCCTTACGACCGCCATGTGTAAAGGAGTTGCGCGCGATAAATTATGCGTGTCCAGCGTCCCACGTGGTGCGAGTGCGGCCGATAAATAACCAGTGGCGAAGGAAAGCGCGAGGGCAGAGCGCCCTACACCGGCGATCGCTTCAGCGGCTATCCATAACGAAAATAAACCCACCGCGAAATCTACATTCTGGCAAATCCGATCCGACGCATCCTTCGCTACTCGGCAAGTTTAACGACTTCGTCCCTCTCTCGTGCCGGCGCACGGAAGCCCGCGAATTTCCAGCGTGTTTTCGGAGATGAAAACAGCAGCTGAAACCTCGGCTGCTTCGTACACCACCACACGTTGTTAAATATCAATTTTCCTCGAGCTTAAACAAATGAAATAATTTTGCACAAGTTTTATATATTCGTATCTAATTGAATTATTGAAAACTAGACATTTTCATTCCTCTCTCGGTACTTTCGAAATTTGTATTCTCATAGATTTTGCACAACTTGATTTTGCAGAATTTTGTAGAAGCTCGTAGCTTTGAAACTTTGACGTTTCTTTAGGCTTTGCAACTCTGCGTGTTGTTGAAGCTGCAGCGAATTTAAATCTCTCATATTCCGTACGTATCCCGAGTTGAAATTTTGGTCCTATATTAAACTCTTAATTCTATTATAATACATAGTAGGACCTAACAGTAAAAGAGGTCGAACTGCAAGTACAAAATTTACTCCTACTTTAAAACTGGTAGTTTCTACTTTTGCCAATTTAGTATTAAAGTAGGTCCTTTTAAGTAGGAGCTAAAGTAAATTTTGAGAATTAAAGATTCAAGGGAGGAGTAAAAAATACTCATCAAAGTAGGTAATTGCTGGTCTATGTAGGTGTATAGATCGGCTATGTAAGTAGGTGTAAATTATCCTTAAAAATGTCAAAATAGCACCAAAATTTCGACTCGGGATACCCTCACACATATCTCGCGTTTTGACTCTCTGAAAAATTCTAGATCCCTGCATACTCCGACTCTCGACGTGTGTCGCACCTGAATTCACGGTGAATTTTTGTAATTTTGCGTTCTCGCATTCACGCCTCGATTAGCAGCAAATGTACAACTCGCCGAGCGTCGCGGATCGAAGCGCGACGAAGGCGCGCTCGAGAAAAGCGTACGAGAGGGGAGGACAAAAAAGGAAGGTAGCGAGCGGCGGAGAAACAAGGGAAAGAGGAGGAAGAAAGGAACGGAACAGTCCAGGAAGCTCTTACTTCCTCGGCGTGCAACGATCTCTTTACGGGCAAGCAATTTTTACGACGAAGCCACCCGGGCGGGCCGAAGTAACACGCAAGGTGACGAGGTACTTTCGACATGTAACGCGGCGATATTCGTATTCTTCTCCCGGAAAGTGACTCGTTAAGGCCTTAAGAGCCGTCGTCACGCAGGGCCATCCTTGCGACCGCCTCGGGGCAATCGGAGAATCAGTGGGTCGTAATGGCCGTCCGTTTGAAGACTGGGCGAAATTTTAAGTTTAATATCACTTATCTCCTCGGGATTTTATAACGTAAAGGATTCAAGACAAAGTCCCGAGAGTTCTTTAGGACAAAGTAGTTATGTACAATGGAGTATCGGGGCGACAATATGCAGCAAGCTATCTTGCCAAATTTGCTACAAAAAATTCGGCAGCGTAAATAGATAATAAATTATTTCAATGTTTCGAATACGAGTGCAAAAATATCATAAAGACTCATTGGGATGCTGGAGTGATTCTGCACTTTTTGCACCTTTTGCTCCTAAAACTGTCCATTCATGAAAACATTTGTGTTACACACGAATTATAAAGCTTGTGCGTACAAACCAAAAGTGTTCCACTATTCGGACTAAATCAAAGAACAGCATGGTATCATTGAAATTAAGTTTAAAAGTTAAAAAAGAAATCTGTTCACTCGAATAAGTTACAGGTTGCATTCGAGTGAATAGATTTTTTGTTAGGCTTCTAAACTTGATTTCAATGATACTATGCTATTCTTTGATTTAGTGCGAATAGTGGGACACTGTCGGTCTGTACACAAAAGCCACATAATTTGTATATTACACAAATGTTTTCATAAATAGGAGCAAAAGGTGACAAAAGTGCAGTATCACTTCAGCATCCCCTTGGCCTGTGTCCACGATGCTAGAACTTGGTCCACCAATCAACTTGCAGCTATTCCGTAAAGTTGATTGGCTACACATTTCTCGAAACTACAACTTGAAGTTCTAGCATCGTAGACACAGATCTTCAGAAAGGTCCACACTTTTTCTTCGAGATGTTTCTATTGTTTGGAGTCTTATCGATTGTACGAGTAATTTCGCCGGATAAACGAGAAAGAGCGCCTTTGAGGACATTCTCTGAGAACGTGAACGGACATAACGAATATTCATTAATCCTGTCGAGAACATTGGAACGGACGTTACGGCAGAATCGAGCAGCGCTCGTCGCGCGGACGTGCAACGCGTTCCCGGCTAATAACAGCCGGTCGTCGCGAACGCGCATGCGAGGCGGCGCGAGATAAGGCCTTTGGGCTAAAACCGTGTCGTGACGGGATGTCTGTGCTATTCCATCCTCGGTGCCATCCTCGGCTACATATGACGCCGCGCGGCACCGCACGCACTCGCGCGCTCGCCCGCGGAACTTGCGTGCACGAGTGCGCGACGTGTGAACGCGACGCGACGCGTGCACGCCTCCTCCGCGGGATGTCGTGCTTCCCAAACAAGAAGCGCACGAATTCGCGATAGCAAAAGGGCCGGGGTCTCAAGCGGCGAGGAGACGCCGTACCTGGCTTGGAGAAGCGAGGTGAGCTATCGTTGCGAGATTGACGAGATCGAAGCGTCAAGGAGGAGGCCTCGGGAATATGGCGCGACGCCTCCCCCGAATCTCTACGCGTTAAAGTAAATCTTATTACATATTTATTTAAACTATTACGCTATTAAGATCACATCAGGTAGGTAGCTAACGAACCGAATCACCGCGAGTGACGAGCGCTGGCTAATTTAGTTCCCCGAACTGCGTGCATGCATGTGACTGCTCGTCCTTCTTCCTTTACCTGCGCCCGAACGCGAAGTCGGAGCACGCGCGACGACGGTACCAGCTGCTTATCCCGGGATCTCGGGTTCACCCTCTAAGATCGGCTAATGCGATTTTGGAGGCGCAGCGCGAGACAGGGAGGAGAGGCAGTTCCCGAAACTGCGACAGAAACCGACGGGCGAGTTATGCTCGCTCGCGACGATTTTAAGACGATAAGACATTAAGGAGACACCGATGAAGCCACGTAATTGATGAGTTCGTGGCGTGACGACGCCGCAATGGCGGACGCGCCGAAATTAAATCCGAATAACGCGGGAAGACATCTCAGCGCCCGTAACTCACGAAAGATCCCAAGTTTCGCAGCGTGATACGTTAACATAGAAGCAGACTGCAAATTAATCAGCTGACGATAACGTTATCTAATAGGAGACCTGATGCTGGTCAGAGAGCGTGAGATTATTTAATTTATCTGCCGCTGCGTCGCTGATTACGGCTCAAAGTAGATCCGTTGTATAACTTTGCGTTGAATTGTTAATTACGTTAAAACTAGCGCGACTACCTGCACTTAGCTCTCAAAGCCCACCTTTCCCTTCCGTCACTCGTTGACTTCAATACCGAGAGTATGTAGTTAATCGATTTACAACATTATCTTCGATTGTTTCTCCTCTTGCAAGTACCGCGAGCGACTCGAGAGAAAATGTCTACGTTAAGGCCTGAGTCCACGTTGCTAGAACTTGGTTCAAGTTCTAATCCCGAGAAATGCGTGGTCAATCAGCTTGCAGCTATTCCATGAAAGCTGCAAGGTGATTGGCTACACATTTCTCGAAACTAGAACTCGGACCAAGTTCTAGCATCGTGGACGCAGGCCCTTAGACAAAAGAAACGCGTGTCCCGGCGGGCGAGCCGGCAGCTCGACGATTGATGAATTGCTGGTAATCGGCGTGGCCCGAGAGGTCACTCGAAAACGGCAATCGAGCGCATCGAGCCGGGTGACGGCGATGCACGTGTACGTACACGTCCGCCGCTCGCGAAATGTAGATCGGCGGTGATTTACTTATCAACAATCGACGCTCCGCCGGAGGTAAATGGTCGAGTCGTGACCATTAGTTCGTGGACCACGGCATACGTACGGGGCCGGCCCCGTACCTACGGAGCGAGACAGCGTGCGCGAATCGACACCGTGTGAGGCCCCGGCCAGGTTCCCAACACGACGTCTCGAGCCCCGCGTAACGACGCGTCGTCGAGTGGCCGTCGATACGTTATAACCGGAGTTCGTTTATCGAATTCATAGGACTGACTGACTGGCGGAAGTTACTTTCACTGCGAGGTCCAATCCTTACAAAAGGCAAGTTGAACCTTCGGCGTTTACGTCCAGTGACTTTAATCTCGGCTTGACTTACTTTTTACCTCTCTTATGCTCGTCATTTAACCGTTAATCTTACACAATTAGTTGAATTCATCCTTTGTCTCTTTCCAAGGGAACAGTTAGGAAGAGACGAAGGATGAATTCAACTAATTTTAAGATCAAAGTTAAACGACGGTGGTGAAAACCGGGGTTAATTCTTCAAACGAGAAACAGAGGAAAAGTAAGCTAAACCGAGATTCAAGTTAATCTGCTTGCTGGAAGATGCATGTAAATAGATAATACGACTCGTGGACTGAATTTTTATTTTACAGACACTCCTCTGTCGTAACAATGACGTTTCCGCGGGGGGTCCCGGAACCCCGAAGCCGCGAGAACGAAGTCGCGTATTTCCCGGAGCGAGACAGCCTCGAGGAGGAACTCGCTCAAAAATTGCACTCCGCATTATCCTCCGTAATGCGGCACCGCCGGTGCAATTTGTGGGCAGTTGCGGGCATTCGTAACGACCGAAATCACAGGTGCGCGCTCGCGGAGAAACAGGCAGTTACGCAACGGGCGACGCGACTCCTCTTTTTTTTTTTATTCTTCAGCGCGGGGCTCTTCAAATCGACAGAAATTACTTCGCGCTTGACTTGCTCGCGTGAGCGGCGCGGCTATTCTCGGCGACTTCGTAACGAGAGTCGCGGCCTCGTCCCATCGAAAATAGGACGAAATCGCTCGGCAGTCGCGGACATCGATAAGATCGTCCACGTCGGAGAAATCAAGATTCTCTCCTCGAGTGCCGGCCCTCTCTCACGCGAAGGTATTCAGCGATCCTCAAGTCGAGAGGGGGCCTCTTCGAGCCTCAAGTGCAATTGCGAGCGCGTTAAATAGCGACTTCGTATCTTCCTCTAGCGTTCAAGTCGCCGATTCGCGCGTCTTCCTCCTTTTTCGCGCGTTTTTATTTTATTATCAAACATCGCGTCGGTGCGCGCCAATCTTCGCCCACGGCTCGCCTCGAGATTATTAAAATCTCTCTCGCTTCTTCGACGTCGCGGACAAGAGAGCCTAATCGCGCTAAGGTAGGTCTACCCCGTCCGGATTGTTAATGCAAATCGAAATGTACGCTTACCGATAGTAGTCCTTCTTGCAGTAGATGTTCCCGTCTCTGCTGAAACAGGTGACCTCCCCGTCGAGACCCTGGCGACAGTGCGAGCACTGCAGGCACGCGGCATGCCACCTCTTGTCGACGGCCTGGAGGTAGAACCTGTCCGATATCTTGAGGCCGCATCCCGCGCAGACCACGTTCCCTGGAACGTCCTCGGATTGCGCGGGCGGTGTGGGCGGCGGTTCCAGCTTCGGGATGGCGTGCAAGTGCTCCGTCGTGGTTTGCTGCTCCTGGGAATGCGTCTGCAGATGGGGATGATGGTGGTGATGATGGTGGTGATGGTGGTGGTGGTGCGCGGTCTGCGACGGCATGCTCAGGTCATTGGCGTTCTCGAAGTTGCCACCGCTGCCCCGGTACTCCTGTCCACCCGCTGAGGGGCGGAAGAAAACTCGTCATTAACTTGTGTCTCGTCGCTGGCGTGATTGGCTTATTTCAGTAGATTAACTAAACCTGATACCCTTAGAGACTACGTTAGGAAAAATGGATAATTCCATTGATCGAGCCTCTCGAATCAATTCTTCTCTATCTCTAATGCATCTCGACATCTGCGTGCCTACCACAGACTTGTATATACCACTAGACTGCTACCTTCAAGCTGAAAAGTGAGGCGAGAGTTCCGCCACGTCTTGTTAGGTAAATAAAGTAGAGGGCAGTCCTCTATTACGAGATAGCAGGTTTTCAACGTCCAAATTCAATCATAAATCTTTCTTCGCAACGATTACACGACCTAACCATCAATTTTCCACTAAACAGATTTCACCCCAAGGGTAATAAATCCATGGCGGAAACAACAGACGATGCCTGTTAATTTAGCAGAAACTCCGCTATCCCATATTAGGTGCCTATCTCATAGTAGGGGATTTTCCTATGCGTGTGGATTGGTGTGTCACTGACATAATACTTATTTACCTAACAAGACACGGCGGAACTCTCGCCTCACTTTTCAGCTCGACGGTAGCAGTCTAGTAGTATACAGAAGTCTGTGATGCCAACCCCTTCGACAGGTAAGAGATAATCGTACCTCCGGGCGAGTCGTAGTCCCTCGACTCATAAGGGGTGGTCGAGCCGTCGTAACAGTTGTTATTGGTGCCGCAGTGGGTCTGATGCAGGGGCGTATGATGGGACCCGTGGTGATGGGCGGCAGGAGGACTGCACGGCAGAGTGGTGGGTCGCGCAGCATCGCCCATCGACGCGGGAAGGCAGGGACTCAGATCCCGCGCCTGGTCCACCACGCCGGGCCCCCCCGTGCTGCCGGGTCCCCCCTGGCGCCCCACAGCCAAGCCGCTGCCACGCTCCTGCGAGCTGGGCGGCTGCTGGAACAAATCGATGTATCGACACTTTAGTTGGCGCATCGAATCGATGGTGTCCGTGTGTGTTTTGTGTCATGCGAGAGGCGAAGCCGGTAATCTAAGTATGACGCAAGTACGAGACATTTCTTACGTTGTATTCGACGAAAAATCCGCATTAATCATGACTTGTCATTTTTCTTGAAATTGAGAGCCAGCAAGAAGTCCCTCCTATATGTAATATCCTCTATCGAGAGTTTGCGAATAAAAATAGCAGTATTGCTATCAAGCGCCTTGTGACTCCCTTTAAGCAATCGAGATGTGCAATTTAGAAAATTATCATGAAATTAAAATGCAGTCAATGGAAGATTATGATAGACAAAGGATTATCAGTAACGAGAACATTAGGATGAAAAATATTAGAGAGAGAATCGGACAGATCTGGAGATGGAAATCCCAAAATATAGAAATGAATATATAGAGAATACTGCTGAAGTCGGAAAGAGAGAAACGACAAGTAGAACGAGATGCAAATGAGAACGAGAGAGAGGGACGTGAAAATTTAATGGAAGGACCGCGGCATCATAAAAATAAGACAGTCGAGAGGGCAAAAATATTAAAACAATTAGGAAGGCTGGAAAGGCGAGGAGGATCAACGGATTAAAGGGACCAACAGGACTGGAGAACGAAGAGGGAGGCCGAGAGAGGTAAAAGGACAAAGGACGAAGCGACGCGGCGAGGACAAGGAGGACCGATCGGACGGAGCTCGCGAATGGAATGGAGGTGAAGTGACGACGGGTTGCAACCGCCGCTGTCACCAGAGGGAAGAAACGCGCGGAGAGAAAGAGTAGCAACACCGGCGATGGTAGCCGGTCGCCACTGATGGATGTCGCAAGGCGCACAGCGCGCCCGCGCGCATGTGCGCGGCCCTATAAGGCGCCCGAAGGCGGCCAATCCGATGGCAGACACCGTGGTGCTTCAAGTGTTCGCAACGCGTCCGCCGCTGGTTGCGTAGATATAAATTGCGAGCTGCCTCCTCGCCGTCTTTCTTTCTCTCCTTCTCTCCCTCTCCCCCTCTTCCCCTTTCACTGTACTCTCCTTTCGATTTATTTATCCATTTGTTTAATTCAATGCTTCTTGTGCCCGTTCTTGGGACTGCGAGGGAAAAGTAACTTCGGAACGTCCCGCTGCGAGAATGCTCAATTTTAAATCTGATGCTTAAGCCTATTCTTTGTAGCTGCGCCACATTGCGTTTTCCTTAAAGTGAAATAGGCGTACGGTTAAATGTCGGAGAGGAAGAGAGGAAATGGGAGAAAAAGTGCAAAAACCAGCTATCAGGAACAGACTGATGAGATACGAAAGAAAGATTATATTTTTGGGGCAGATTTAAAAATTTGCGATTCCTTTCGAGGATTATCCAGCTTTCTTCGCGAACTCGTAAATGTTTCAAAACCATCAACCCTTTGAGTCAATTTTAGATAAATCGTAAAACTCCTCAGCGATTTCTATGTTCCCGAAGATTCTTGAATATCGCGTCGCGAAAACTTGTTTTCTAAGAATCCTCGGTAATTTCGCACACGTTTCTAGTCAAGAAATTTCATACATTCTAAAAAATTTCCGAAGATCCTTCTTGCAAGTTAAAATTTCCGATCACGCAGAAATGAATTTCCCAAAGATCATGCCGGATTGAGCACAATTCGTTTCCAATCCCGCGGAGATTTAATTAACAAATATTAACGACATTCCGCGGTTATATGACGGGTGAGCAATGGTCCACGCGTAGGGCGATGATATCGCGTTAACCACCGCGCGGGACGTGATCGGAATCGCCAATTCCGAGCCGGCTTTACCTAACCGTCGACTTTTGTTTCAGCAAGCTTTCGCGACGCGACGTAATCTTTACGTGCACGCCGGTGTTGATCCTTACGTAACGCCGGATCGGCGCGGCGCAGGCATCGCAGGAATGCGCGTTCCTCAAAGTGTCCCCCGCATTGTCCCTGTCCCATAACGAACCGCCGTCGTGTGCGGTAACGGGGCTCGTTAAAGCCGCGCCGCGAATTATTTGCGAGAATCGGTATCGCTCGTAATCTCGCGGAAGTACCGATCAACCCGGTACTCGTCCCGCACGGAAGCTAGTTCAGCCGCGGGCGTGACTCATCCCTAATTTCTCGATGCCGATATACCTGGCTGACGCAGAAAATCACGAAGACAAGTGCGTCGCGATCGCACGCGACGCATTCGCGCGCGACTCGCGGACGTCGCTCGTAATCTCGTGGGACGTAGCGATCCCCGAAAGATCCGTCCGATCTGACGAACTAGTAGAGAACAGTCCCGTATTATGAGATAGACTTCTGATGTGAGACAGCAGGTTTCCAATGCCTAACTTCAATGACAAATCTCTTCTCGCAATAATTACACGATATAACAATGAATTTTCCTATTAATAAAATTTAAATATAATAAAAAAACTACGAGAGTCAGGCGCAGGTGGTCGCGCGCAAGTGATGTTTAGAAATTAAATATAAAATTAGATGCGAGTGTTGAGACAATAACATAATAAATTAAATTCGTACGTTTTATTTAATTTATTTAATTTCGCTCCTTTTTTAGGGGACATCTTCAGCGCAAATAAATAAAATGTAACATAATAGAACATAAGTCAATTAAATAAAAATACACGTTGATGATTAAAAGTAATAATTGATGTCATTCTGTAGTTTCAGTCTGATTTTTAAAAGATATCCGAATGTTAGACGTTCTTGATACTATGTTATAGAAATGGAGTTTGAGTACAGTGTATATGGAACGTGCCTTATATAGAGGTTGTGTTGAGAGACCATGGCCTGATAAGATTGCACAGAGACGTAGATTCAAGTCGGAACATCAGAAATGGGAAAGGCTGTTAGGTTGAAATTTAAATAGTACGTGTATTGTTAGCGAGGATGAGCAGTGAAAATTTAATAAAATTTATAAGGTCCATATACAGGGTGTCCCAGGAGGAAAGGTCAATATTCTGGGAGGTGATAGTATCGGCCATTTTAAGCAAAAATGTTCATATTAATATATGTCCCATTCCCCACTGTTTCTGAGATAGAGCACATTTTGTAGACGTCCTCATTCAGATAAAACATGAACCTCGACATGAACACTGGGAAGCATTCCATTTTCACGCAATGTATTGAAAACCTTGGAAAGACTTTACAATTCGGAATTCTGCGTGCAGGAAAGCGTCGACGGTATTCTTCAACAGCAGCAGTAGCACTACCATCACAGAGACCGTAACCATACAGCGTATCTGCATATTCGACATGCGTGAATATGCGAGGCATTTGGAACATTTCTACAATGTTATCAGCACAACGGTGGACAGGCTTATAAGAGTAAATTCCTACAGACGTTTATGAGGTTGGATAAAGGGTGAAGTGTACAGAAAAAAGTAAATACACGAGACATTCGAGTAGTTCTATCTCGGAAACAGTGGGGAATGGGACATATATTCATATGAACATTTTTGCCTAAAATGACCGATACTATCACCTCCCAGAATATTGACCTTTCCTCTTGGGACACCTTGTATAATAAACACAAAGGAGTAAAGGATTAAGAGCGCCTATGACAGGACGTTAGTGTCTAATTAATGAATTGTCCCAAGCAAATTTCACTACAAGGGCAATAAATTCATGGTGGAACCAACCGGATGAGGTCTGTTAACTTGGCAGAGACCCCGCTATCTCATATTGGGAGCCTATCTCGTAATAGAGGACTTTCCTCTACCAATCGCGGCTCGCTTCCGCGAGGACAATATGGGGAAAAGGCTGGACCGACGTGATCGACCGATAAATTTCCCACGAGAGCGACGGGCGAGCGCCGATCGATCCTCAAGATCCTTATCCATCTCGAGAGCGGTCCGGCGACGTGCTCTCTCGCAGTCTGCAAACAGACTTTCACCCGGCGGCGAAGCTTGCACAAGAGCGAGCGTGCGCCTTCCCTCTCTTTCTCTCTTTTCCTCCTTTTTTTCTTCTCTCCCCCTTTTTCTCCTCTCATTTTCGCGAAAGCGCGGAGTAAATACGGAATCCGCGGCCGCGGGAAACGGGTAGAATGCCGGGCACGGAAACGAGTAGAATGCCGTCAGAAATGTCGCTCGGCTGCCGGCAGAAACCGCGTCCTACCGTTTCGTACCTGCGCGAATCTGTTTACGTTTCCTTTCCTCCTTTTTTTTCGCGTATAGAGACCCGCGCGAGTGCCACTTCGCGACGGCGACGCGATAATTGAAAGAGCACCGAGAGTGCACCTGTTTTATCGTAACTGACGATTCGTAGTGAAAAAAAAAGAAGTGTACCGTGCACTCAGCGTAAACGAAGCAACGACGAAACACTGTGAAATGCGAAGCTGAAAAGGACGTTTTTACGCAATTCAATTTAATTCCACTGACAATGAGATAAAACTGTCGGCCTTGTCACATCCTTGTTTTTCACGCGAGAGGTTTCCATTAAGTAGCTTCGAATGTGTTGTAACTTTATGCGGAAAGCGCAAAGCAAGAACGCGTGGGATAATTATTATACTTTTTATTCAAGGTCAAACGTTTATCTTACGATTTCGACGCGTGTTCGAATTTCAAGCCGCGTTCCAACGAGCGTGTGCAGCGGCGAGTTGTGTGTAATTCTGTGCAAGTTCCATCGTCGCTAATCGAAGGAACATCCGGCGAGCCTGGGGATACCTGGCGCAGCGCGAGCAGCGTTAACAAACGTTGCGCAGCGGCGGGACTTGAAAAATGATGCCGTCGCGCCGGTCGCGGACGGTAATTTGTTTGAAAATACGAGACCGAACGCGCTCCGACTACGGAAAAGCATGCACGATAACCTTACGTCACGACCTACCGAGATACAGCGTTATCGCAGTAAATTGTAACTCGGCGCTCTCTTTTTCAAGCGCTCGAGCCCGAAGAAGAAGCCCGACTCGGCTGCGGCTGAGTCAGCGAAATTTCTTTCAGCATCGACAACGACGGCGACGGGTAAAAAATTATCGGGATGGCTCGTCCTCGATATCAATGGCGCAGCAACGTCGCCGACGTCGTCAGAGTTCTTCGACTCTGCAACTCGAGCCTCGACACGGTGCGCCAAATCGCAAATAGCTTTCGGTGTCGACAGCTGATGAAAAAAATTAATAAATAACGTCCGAAACGTTCTGCCTTTGAAATATGTTGCTATTTTTCAGCGAACGAAAGAATACACCTGCATTTTTCCCTGACAAAAATGTTTCCGTTTTCGAATTTATGTTCGTCGCATGAGAGCATTGTGAACTTTATTCATTTGTTAAAAATCTCCTCGGAAGTGGCAGACGTTTCTTCAACGCGAATTCGCGGCGCGCTTCAATAAGCAAATAGCAATATACACGCTGTGCAAAAGTCTATTTTTAATCTTGCGCCCGATAACAATTGTGAATTTTGTGCCTCCTCCTTGTACTTTTAAGTGATGCGTCAATTACCGTTCGGTCTTGAGACGCAGTTTAATGCCGAAGCTGGAAATATTATAACATCACGTTACTACGAGTAAGTTGATCCAAATCAATCAGATACTGATACCAATAAGCGTCTCAAGTGAATCTCGAGAAACGCACTTGATACATTGGACCGGGAATAACAATGTCTCCGTATCGACTCAACGCGTCACAGTTCTGATACGTCCGTCACTTCCGGTGGAGAGAGGATATCTCCCGATATTCCCTCTCCCCCTCTCCCTCTTTCAACACAAAAAAGGTCTTCAAGATGCGAGAAGAAAATGGCGCTTGTCTCCGACGTGTCTGTCCAGCAGAAAACCGGTGGGCATTCTCGAGGAGAGTGTTAAAACTGGAAGCGTTACGTCTCGCTTTCGGTAGCTCATGCACGCGCGGAACGGCACGTGTGCTGGTGACGCGCGTATCAGCTTCCCTTGCTCGGCCAACGATAGCGATAACAATAAACAGCCTCGTCCATCGCGCCGAGAGACCGCGGTTTTCTCTCCTCTCCTTCTCCCTCCCGAAACGCGTGGGCGACGCTTAACACCGTCGGAGAGCCGATAAACTGCCGGCTATCTGCACTTCTCCGCGTCGTCGTTGCGGGCTACCAATCCGGCCGGGCCGGCGAGAACATCGCGCCGGAACGGCTGCAGAAATATCGAACGACCGCGCTACCGTGCCCCAAATATGGGACGTCGCGAGATCGCCGCGCGGTCCTCCCAGGCCCTCCGCCATCTCCGATACCGGAGGTCAAGGGACAGAGGAGCTACCGGTCATATTTCAGCGTCTTAGGATGCCCAAATAACGCACGGCTCTTACGTAACGCGCGATAAAACTTTCGACACTCGTTATCGGAGCGTCTCCCCCGAACTATCCACCCGCTATTTCAGCGCGTCATGTAGTTTCCGATACGCGCGAATTTATCTGCGCGCGACGACGCCGGACAATAACGCGCCGCGATCGCGCCCGGCGCGGATGAATAAAATGAAATAGTCGTGGCGCGATTCAACGCCGCGTTGTGGAAGTCCAATTTACCCCGGCGCGATTTTCGGGGAACACGTCGGCGTCGGCGTCGCGTGTCGCAGGTGGGACACGCCTTTGATACTATTTCTTAAGCCAAAGCGAGAAGCCGTTGTCCCTCTAGAACCGGTGACGTATGTACGTCGCAAATTAGCCGGATCGTTGATTCGCGCCACATCGCGCTCCACTTTGAAGCGTATTATTAGACCGCCCTAAAGAGTATCGACGGTGCATCGCGCGAGCGGATGGTGGTTTACGCTTGTTGCTAATTTTATTCGCAAAATGCCCTGAACCGAGAATCAATTAACAGCTTCGGCTTATGAATAGAGCGCGCATTTATTAGACGGCCCATAAATTAACTTCACGTTCAAGTAACTTATCACACTAAAAGTTCGTTTTCCTCCCGTGCGCGGTGCGGCAATCGGAGAACTCCATCGCCAAGAACTCGACGTGTACACGTAAAATTTTATATATATATATATATATATATGTATTAAGTTACATATATCGCGAACAATTTTACGTAGACCTTCAATACGTAATAACGGATCGCATTCTCGCGAGAATATGCAAATATGCAATTTACGTGTTCAATTATGCGTCTGTTTACTCTATATTTAACTGTCGTTGTTCTTTGTTTGTTTCCTCATCCTCATTTGCAGTCAGTAAAAATGGCTGTGAGCGCTGCATAAATCACGAACGAGAGCGATGGATACATAAATCACGGCTGTATTTTCAAAGCTCGCAGCGGCCAAAACACGAGGCGTCTGAAAAATAGTCGGTTACCAGTCCCGCCGAGGTTTAAACCCGTTCCTCCTCCTCCCCGCCCTTCCCCCCCGCCCTCACGCTCCCCGTCGCCCGATTGCCCCGATAAACGGACTTCTGTTAACACGCTGGAGGAGCGGCGGGTGTCGCATGCCGAGGAGAGGCCAAGAATCGCGACCTGACCCCGGGAGATTAGCGGTCCCCCTTTGGATGGGCATCATCCTGCTTCTCGCATTCCGCGAGAATCGCCCGGCAGCTAGGGACGCTTCGTATCAATTCAATTATTATGCTCGACGGTACCGTCGAACGCGTAAACTCCTCGGATCCTCATGGCGGGTCCGACGATTAAACGGAAGTTCGACGAAAGTTAAGCGAGACTTTAACATTCCAGAGCCCGGCGGTGTTAACGTTTAAGGGCCAGTTTCACAAACGTCGGTCAACTGCTAACCGAGGGTTAATTGATTCTCTGTCTCTTCTAAGATAACAGAATAGAAAAAGATAGGAAGTTGACTGAACTCTGGTTAACAGTTAGCCGACGTTTGTGAAATTCGCCCTAAACCATGTTCCCAGTATGTCTAAAAAAAATCACGTCAAAGACAGTTGCTTCAAGTCCCGTACAGGAAAGTTTGCGTCAGCTGAAATAACTCGTATCCAAATGTCGCGGAAAGATGTCCACGGCAAACAGGAGAGCTGCGAATTTAGAACATTCCATTGTTGCACAGTTATATCTCTGGTATGTGTCTAATAAACCATCGGGTTTGAGTGTCTTTCGCTGCCAGCGCAGATTTGCGTGCGGCTCATCGACGCCATTCAATGCGCGCTTGCATGCTAAATGATTTCGACACGCGAACGTCGTGGCCCCGAAATCTGGGCCTCCCCCTGATCGAGGTAAATTAAGTGCAACGCGTGACACGACATGACACGACCGACGAGGAAGAGTCGCGCGATAATCACGTTAACCCCTCCGTGGCTGCCAAAAATTTTTAATCTTCAGAGCGGTAAATCTTCCGATTTGATTCGCCGTTGGCAAACCTTAAATTACGCCTCTTTTTAAGATGCGATTTAGATGAAACCGATTTAAAGGAGGAAAACGCAGTTACGTGTTGGTTGACATTCAGTTCTCCTTCATTTTTAAAAATATCGAATTATTTAAATATTATCAACGTCCTTGAGTCTTAAATTGTCTCCCAAAACGAAAAGCGTTTTTTTTAGTCTTCGTTTCATCACTGATATCGTTTTAAATTCTCTCCGATATCTGTAATTAATGAGTGACTTACATAAGACATTTTCGTTATCGCGCCAATGCCGTCGTTCGCGTCCCCGTGCTTTCCGCCCCCTCTCGTATTATCGGCATCGATTCCCATCGAGATCGCGCCAGGTCGAAAAATTCTATCCCGTCGGGAAACGAAGCCGAATGAACGTCGTTGAGTGCACAGGTATTCGCATCGATGTTAATAAATAAACGCGAGCGGATATATGAATGTTGCTTTTATCGCTGCGTTGGTATTAGGCACACGAAATAATCCACCGGCATCTCCGAAATTTAAAAACGATATGCACAGAGCGGTCGATTTTCTACTTGGACCGCTTTGCCTTCGCGAAGCCACGATTACGTGTCAATCAGCTTGCGACAGTGTGTTTCGACCTTAAACCCTAGATACATCGGCTTGACTAATAATTACACGATTATCTTGAAGAACGATCGTCGCTTTTCAAAGTAGAAACATATCGCTGACCTACGTAACGTTGGGAATTAAAAAGAATTTGCCAAACGGAAACCGCGTCGGTATTTCAACGCCAAGAATTTCGTTGATCGCGAATTGGATTGGGATTGGCTAATGAGAGCAAAGCAGCCAGAGATTTAATTGACTCTCATTGGCTAGAGGCCATTCCTCACTCGCCAATCACAATCCGATCCGAGTCGAGTCGGCAATTGCTAGTCTGATTCGGCCTTTACGACACACCGTGCATGCATCCGTTTCTGAAATAAGTGATAACGTCAACAACAAGTGCAGCGATGAAGCCGACCAGGTTGGGGCCTCGAGTGCAAAGTTAAACGTCGAGCATTCGGCCGCGACGGACGGCGGCTGGATGGAGGAGGGAGACAGGGGGTAAGAAAGGGCGACGGATATAATCTCGGCGTATAATAAATTACGCTCGTCACAAACGGCGCGCGCTATCTCAGCCAGACACATTCGCAGCAAGATGGCCTTTTATCTCGTCGAAGCTACATTGATCGTCCTCCCCCTCGCGCTTTCTCTCGCCCGCCGTCGCGAGCGTAAGCGGCGTCGGAAAAGTCCGCGACGTATACGCGCTGTGAGACTAACCGACGCCAAATCGAATGGCATCGCTGATAAGCCTGACGCATTTTCCCGGAAGAAACAACTGGGAATTGAACGCTTTCCAGAACTGTGCCGTCGCTTCGTCAGCATCCGTGGACCATTCAATGAACGCGTGCACGCAAAATACGTCAACTCTTTCTCTTTGACGCATGTAGAGTTTAACGACTCAAAATGATCTTAAATCTTAAATGTCAGATATAACAGAAATTGCATTTCTAATGGTACATACATACATAGCGAAAAGAAATTATTTAAACCGAAGTAAACGCCTGTAACTTATGCATAATGCAATGGCCAAAACCAGTCCTTAGAACTCTCATATCTCGGCCCCGATTAATGGCTTTAGATTAAAGCGCATAAATTTATTTGAATCTACATTAGTTGTATTTGTCATACTTATTTTCTTTATACAAGTCTAATAGGCGTAAATGAGTTTGTTATAATATAAATTTATATTGTGAAATTTTTAAGAGGAAAGAACGTTATAAAAAGTTGAGGGGATGATATGCAGAATTTCGTATTACAATATTTCTGCATTAAGTATATTTACATTAGGATAATGCAAGTTCCTAAGGGCCTGATCAGAATGGCTGTCTTATATTCTTAAGACATAAGATAGTTATTATGCGTTACCTCAAGACAAAGGCTTAAAACCTAAAACATTGTCTTAGGAGTAACAGCCATTCTGCTCAGGCCCTAAGTTTGTCTGACAAGACGGTCTTCACCGAAAGTCTACTACGTTTACTTGGGAAATGCTCTGCGTATCGTCTTCAAAAATGTCACGTTGGAACTTTTAAATATATTTAGGTATAGTATTTACAAAAATGTATTGTAACGCTTAATCTCTATAAGCTATGTGGAGCAAGAGAGAAAGAGCGAAGAGCGGAAAGAAGAAAGAGCTGCAGAGCATATAGAGCGAAAATCTTCTTACGAAAGATTATAGGGCTTGTTAAAATTCCATATAACTGTTTGAACAGACCGACACGAAATAAAACGGTAATTTATAACACAATAATATTAATAATATAATTTTTTAGAGGCAAGCAACTTTTGGAGATTTGGCAAAGAAACGTAACCGTATTTTTTTTCATCGAACATTAATTATAATAGTAGAGGCTCGTACATCGAAACTGAAAGGAAGAGACATCGCGTTAATTTTCTTAAGCAATGTTACTTTACGCTTCTTTCATTAGCGCACGCGTGATTAATGCGTCAGTTTAATTAATCGACGACAAGGGACAATCAATTACGTTTGTTTACAAGCAGTACTCGTTGCTTGCGACGGCCTCGACCGGTTGATTAAGAGCAAATTAATGTTACTCAAAGGTGGACTATGTTATCGCACCTGGCCACGTAATCCCGCTGCTTTCAACTTCCGAATAAATCGCCTATTGGATTTTCGCATTAGCTCACTCAATCGGATCACAGTTTTGCGATCAGAATGGTTAAATATGGGATATTTTTTATATGTAAAAAATATATTTTTAAGACATGCCGGATTTGTCAATTTAATAGAAATTAATTTAGCATCGGAACTTCTCCGTCAATGTTCAAAAAATGTAATGCATACTTGATTATTTACAATCTTATTTTCCACTTCGTGATTTCGTCTTTTAATCTCGAGAAGCTTCATTTAAATATTTATTAATTAGCGAGTATCTGCTGGCGGTAAATTAATCATATCAAATTTGCGCAGAAGACAAGATCAGTCATTTTACACAACGCACTATGACCTTTGAATCTTTCCAAATGTCAAACTGCGATATCATTACGCCTTTAAATTCTACTTCCCAACTAGAAGATATGTGCCAATGAGAATGATGAGTCACCAATAATTCATAACAGTACATAAACCTATTTTTGCGGTTCGATAAATTAATGATTAAAGTCATGAAGGTTTATAATCTTCTCAAAATAACAGATTCGTTTATATTTATTGTGTTTCTTTCACTGTGGTCTCGTAAACTAATATTTCACATCGATTTCATATTCGATGAATTCGACCAAAGCAGATTTTTACTTGTTGCAAAAGAATTTATGTACATTGCAGTTATTAATAGGATCCGCTTCTAATACTGATAAAATATCGTTTAAAATAATATCACAGAGTTCGTCACTTCATAAAATGACGTCTAAGACGTTTGTGGTCGGATCTGCTTTAGAGTGGCTCCGTCGCACTTCTCAGAATCGCACCTGTGCGAGTTAGGTTCACCTGGGTACGTTCTGTCATACTTTCAAATCAAGCTGATTCTTCAACACTACGACGGTCACGACACAGATCGTAAAGTTAAAGCGTGGAAGAAACTACTTGGTGAAAACCAATTTAAAATTTTAAGTGCTATTGAATACAATTTGGCACACGTAAAACCCAGCAGTAAAAAAAAAACATGGAAATATAAACCTAAGTGGGGATAAACAAGTCGCGATATTTTGTCGTCCCCGGCGAGAAAACCTTCAAATAATAAGCAGTAACAATGAGTAACTTTTAAAAACCAAAATTCCGTCCTTCAAAGTAAAGGCTCCACCACAAAAGTCTTATGACCACTTTCTGTAAAAATTTCGACTGTAAAGAATATCCAGGAGGAAGTCGAAGTTTACTTGGAATAGCTTTTCGTCAGGAGGACAAGATTCAAATCGGACTGTGGCGCCACTGACGTTGACAATAATGATGAAACCCTAACTCCCACGAAGGCAGAGATGTTACTTGTTTGTCTACACAATTCTCACGTCGCCATCGAAATCTATCAAACCGCGCAAATTCTTATATGTATATTCGTCAAAATATCATCGTTATATTCCCACGTGAATCTAAAACTACAGTCCGGTTTTGACAAGTTAAATTATTACGTAAAACGCGTTTCGGATAGTTCGAAATTGATTTGTCGAATAATCAGATGTTTATGGACAACATTCTGCCGATTTCTACATTAATGCAGATTTTTAATATTGACGCTGTTTTAAAATTCATATGTAGACATTCAATATATATCACCCCGTAGAATATGGACATTTAATAAGTGTTGGAGTGCGTAGATTCATGTCAGTCGCGCGCCTTTCTACTATGACGGAACAGAAAATGTGTGTAGATTATGAAAGCTGACAGGAATTACAGAATCAGGGAGGTAGAAAAGTACAATCTATTAATATAAGATTAGAGAGGACCCGTCAGTTTTACGACAATTCATATTATTACTGACATTGCTACAAGGTTCTGCGCATAAATTTGTCTACGTAGATAATTGATTGCCACCGAAAACTATCAAAATAATCTGTATTAAGTTACTTTGTTACTGCACAGCTATTTTAAGACCGAGCCGAGTAAGTTATTTATTTCCCGACTATTTAAATGCAAGGTTAAAGTAAAATTATTAATTGTTTTATTTATTTAGGAAATTAGAGATACGAGCAACTGATTAAAAAGCGAACAAAAATGAACATTTTTGTAGTCAAAATGAGAAGGTTCTTATGCAATAATTCTTTTCTCTTAATTTTAGCTCTACTCATAATTACTTGAGAGGACCAGGAAAATGTAATATACAATACATATTATATACTTCAAATTACTTGTATGCTGTACACCAAAAATATATGAATACCTCCCATTCTTGTGTGAGCGGTATGTTACTACATTAAAATGTTATGAGTTTTTTTTGCACAGCGTTGCGGCTGTATATTTGGAAATATTGATAAGTTAAAAAGAGATATCAGTGAAAATTGATTTCACTTTTCAATCTAAACATAAATTATACTCAACACATTCATCTATCAACCAATTTCCTGTAATCTCTGGATAAAAATGTCAGATCAAATGTCACGATAATAATTAGCCGAGACTGAACGGTTTGTCGAGCAAATTTTGATTGGCTTTATTCGTTTTCCATTTCATTTTCATTTCATTATTTCAATGTTTACAAGAGGTGTCATACTACCCTTGAACGCCGAAGCATTTGAAATAATAAACATCAACCTTACTCGATTACGCAAAAGTAATCGATAAAGAGCACAATTATTGGCACCGATTTTTTTAAACATACTTAATTTTTAAACATGACTGACAATTGTGGCATATCGATGAGAAATACAACTCTCCTCTTTTCACGAAAAGTACCAACAAATTTAAAGTCAATTTTTATTTTCTTCCGATTATTTTACTGCATCGTGAAGTCCTGCGACTTCATGTCTCTTGCAATCCTCGCATTATCTGAAGTGACCCTGTCACGTTACACAAATCCTGATACTCGGGCGCCGATAAAAGTTATCAATTAAAGACCGAGCTCTCCTCAAAATGCATTCGTACTCGCAAAAGTGTAAGCGGCCCTAGATTCACCATCTTGAATTCGATAGGGAGAAACGTTGGCGAAGATGCTATCGCAGATTCGCGATCCGCGCGAGGAGCTTCCGCCCCGGCGGGGTGTACCAGCTGGTGCGCAGCGGCCAATGGGCAACGCGGACACAGGGATGACACTCACCCAGTGCATGCCGGTGGTAGGAGGGGCGCGCTCCTCATACACTCCCATCAGGGTGGCCGCTGTCGCGGGGTAGTTCCCGCCGAGGGTGCGCGACGCCGATGTTGCTCGGGGGGGAGTCCCGAGGGGTCCGCTTGCCGATAACGCGGAGATGGCGTCCGCTGTGGCTCGAGTCCTCTCTTCCTTCCACCTCTACCGTTCACCCTCGTCCTCTCCTCTCCTGCGTTACTCCCCCCGCGACACACCGCGATATCACGACACTAACGTGGGGGGGTTGAATCCCTCCGTGACACCCTTCGAAAATAGTCGAGGGAGGAGCCCTCACGGGTGCATCTCGCGATCCTTTCAACGGGCTCGACAACAGTCCGCGGATTATCATACGCGAGTAACACCCATGCCACTTCACAGATTAGCACTGAAGTCCGCTACTGTCATCGATATCATCGACAAAGCAGAATCAGTACTCCTCGCGGTCCATACTCCATATCGCCCCGGTGCACTGCAACGAGCGACGACTAAAAAAAAATGATAACACCGAATCGAGCGTTTCCGCACTCGCACTGAACCAATTCGCCCACTAGTCACACTGACGGAGGATCACCTATTTCGTTACTGTTCCTTTACTCCCGGAGGAACGTCCAGCGTAGGAGTTGATCTTCCGGGACCATGTGCTCCGCGAGGAAACGCGACGGTGAACGGAGCTCGAGATGCGCACGAGAGACGAGGGACGACTCTGCTGCGCCAAGGTAAGTCCGAACGGTTCCGACCAGCCGGAGCCGCGATACGGAGTGAGGGTACCGGCAAGGCCGAGTCCAGTCCCGGGTGTTTGGCAGCGCCGCCTGGCGACGAGGCCGGAATCAGCGGCAACATCGCGAAAGGGGGCGGATCCTGCCACGCCACGCCCACGCCACCCCACTCGTTGCGCGACACACGGGTCCCACCCCTTTTGCGTCTCGTATGCTGTGATGAAGCGTTCATACCCGGCGAACGGGTTTGCTCGACAAGGGCAGAAGGAAGACCGAGGGAGAAGGAAGCCGGCGCCGCTGCGCCACGCATTGTCGTAACCTCCCGGGTAATCATAAATTGTGTGCTTGTTGAAATATTACGAGAACCTTTCTTCCTCAACGAAAGAAAAAAAAGCACCTTTTCTTTTCCGCCGAGAAATGTGAAATTTTTATGATTAGGAGAGTTTTCTCCGAGGTAAAGTTTCGACATTTTTAGCGAGTTTCCCGTGTGTGTGTGTACACCTACATAAAAAGTTTATTATACAAGCCACACATTTTAAAAACGAAATAAGATCTTGAATTTGAATATCACTTTTTCCTGTTCCTTCTAAAGTTTTTTCAATCATTTGAAGACAGTCCTTTAAAAATTTTTCAGTCTCTTCATTGCCATTTGGAGAGGATTGTATATCGAAACTTGACACTATGACATTCTGAGCCCATATCAATGAAGAACGTGTAGCGATTGCTGTATCAGCATGAAATGCTGCAGAATAACGGCTTTATCTTTCTTTGCTATCCTTATGTCACTCACAATACCGTAACTTTTTATGATTTTCAAACGAAACTTCTTTCCAGATAACCAGTGTGAGCATAAGTTGCTTTCATGTTGCTAACAAAAATCTTGCTATGCATCTATGTCGTCTATTGTGCATTTCATGTCGGAAATGAAACATTTGCATGATCCAAACGCTATGCTAGCATCAAGTGCTTGGTCAGATGTAATATTTATATTAGAAAATTGAAAACAATGTGTGCTAACTCTTAGTTAACAGCATGCCCATTCGATGTGTTCTGTCTTTAGCTGTGAGCTTAACTATGACAGTATGTTAACGTTATGCTAGCTGTACTTAAATCACTCAAATCATTGAATTCATATCCTAGCGAAGAGCTAGCATCAGCTGCTGTCATTTTATTTCTATACATTGCTTGTATACACTAATTGTGAGCCCCAAAATCGGTTGCTAACTGTCTTTTTCCAGAGTGGCTATCTGGGTTAAGCTTTACACAAGAGATCGATGCATTTTTGACAAAGAGACAACACGCACAATAAAGAAAGAAAGTTCTTTTTTTTCTGTTTCAGCGTAATACTTGAACTCTTCACCCCCTCGTCGCAGTTGCGTTTTGCTCAAAACCGACGTGGAAGTGGGGGAGACGAAGTCCGAGCCGAGGGGGAGAAGGAGGGACCGTAGAGTGACCATCCGATATCCCGTCATAAAGAGAAACCGGTTTCGTCACAACGTAGACGGAAACCGTCGCTCTCCGATCAGAAATTCCTGATGCGATGCCCCGGTGTCCCGATGATGGAATCCGCGAAAACAGCACTTGCATCCCGCTTGACCCGCGCCATCATCGCTGCCCGTAGTCGCCTTACTCCGCGGCGCGATTAAGCCGAGTGTTTACAGGGGAAGCCGACCAGCGGAATGCAGAAAAACACGTCGACGAAGTGAGCTGTCGACGCACTCCTAGGTAACTCTTCCTGGGAGCCTGTCGTGTCGCGGCTGCGTATTCAAATTCTACTGCGAAATGAATCGATGAGTCGATAAAGAGCAACCTCAAGAGCCAACGACGTTCTATTCGAACTGCGGCATTGTCGCAAATAAAATTGCGTAAGATATGTTCGTAGCATCAGCTGAAGGAGGATACAAAATACAGGGAAGAAAGAATGAATAAGAAAAAATTAATCCTCATTTAAAGAACTATTTTTCGAGAGCCTCGCGCTCAAGTTTTCAAAGATGTATTATTTGAAGTATATTTTAATAAAGTAAACAGGGAGAAATAGGGACTGATTGTTATATCACTTTGCATGTAAATTGTTTCGCGATTTTTATGCGCGTGTTGTAAACTCACTTCCAAATATTTTCATCTACTTTCACTAAATCGCGGTCATTTCTTTGTTACGATCACCACCGCAAAATCGTGCGCGGGAAATATGCTTGGACATTTGAGACTCTCCAATATTTTCGGTATTATTCTCTTTCACAAACGGAAATGGCTTGCGAGCGGTAAACCGTAAAGCAGCTTTCGAATTGAAAGTGGCGGTCAGATTCAAGAGAGCCGCTGGCGCTTTCGAGCTTTGTCTCTGGCTAAAATCCTTGCGCTCCTGGTTGAAAGGGCTTGCATTTGCTGAATTTACGTCGCTCTTTACGCTTTCGGTTTCGAGCAGTAACATGGACAGAGAGAAGCAGGAGCGTAAATTTAAATCGAGTTGAAATATCGGAAACTCCAAACTTGAATGAGATCGAGTAAAGTTGAGTAGATTGTTTGACAGAAAAATAAAAGATTTTAAAAAATCTCTCAAGAATTTTAATACTCGATAAAGGAAAAAGTTGTGTTTATAAAAAAAAAGATAATTACATAACTAGTATTCCAAGTCGAATTTAAATTTAGACTTAACGTTGGTTCAAAGGCAATGATTTCAAAGATTGAATAGAACCTCCAAATTTAACATTTAAAAACCAAGCTTGTAAAAAGAATTACGATAAAATGATGCATCCCAAAATTTACGGTTCAAAGTTTTGATCGGTAACCAAGTGTCACGATCCTATCGTCTAACATCGAAACGTCGAGTCTCGACATGGAGATCAACGCTTGGCAAGCAATGCAACTCGACGCCTAAAAGGTCGCACCTTGAGCTGCGGAAAGGACACCCGTTTTCCGCAGTCCGGCTGGCCATTCTCGGGTCGCTTAAATGGTCCACCCAATGGTCATTGTCGCCATTGTCTGCGGCCGGCAAGCCGCGGGCACGCGCGGATTTCGTGCGTGTGGAGAAGCAGGACGCGACAATGAGCGGTTAGGCCGGTTACACGCGGGGTCCACAACGGGCGTTTCAATGAGCGGGACTTTATAAATGTTCGAACGGCGAACATTCGCCATTTGGAGCACAAAACGAGCCAAGGCGTGCACATAGGACCCTCGATTTCTAAATTGACAGTTGCAACATAAATCTTCATATATCTTCGTCTACAAATGAATCGTACGTAACTAAACGCGATATTATCAATGTGGTATAAATGCAAGCTGAATGAGATGATCTGTTTTAAATCGAAAAATAGCGATTTAAAAAACAAGGGAAGACATTTAGAGATGTTAGAAGTTAGAATATTAATAAGAAGCACATATTTCTTCAGACTCGTAAAATTGTATGTAATGTAAAATTCAATTCAGGTATCGATGTATTTGACATATTTGTATATAAAAATTATAATGATTTATTAATAGTAAGTTGATCGACATCGGAAAGCAAACCAAGTCGATTCACGACAGATCAATATTAACAAGAACTAGTGAGATATTACTTTTCTGCATGAGCAAAAGTTGAATTTTTTAAATATTGTGTTCACCTATGGTCCATCAGGTATGAATACCTGAACTGAATTATGCACGCGTGAATTCAAAATATTACAAACTTTAAAAGATCGACTAAATAAAAAAGTTTTATACAAAATTCGTTAAGATTTGTGGATAGAAAAAACCGTCTTATAAAAAAAGCATGGATTATTATTTTAAAAACTCAATGCCTCGATTTTTTACGCCGGAGGTCAAACTAACAATCCTTATCTTCTTTCTCTCCTTGGAACCAAATAATTTTTATCTAAACACTTTTTATATGATGCGTACTGTCAGAGATAACATATACTTATTATGCTCGATAAATAAATATATATGTGAAAGTATAATAAATAGTAGATATACATATAGTAGGCATATTAAAGAGCACGGAATTCTGTTCGAGCGGCGAGAGATACAAACGCGCTAATACGTAGAAGCGACAACGACATTACAATGGGGCAAGGAGCTCGTAAATGTCTGGCAAGGAAACGCCGCTTGCCTATTGTAGTAGCAACGAATAGAGAATGTTTCAGACAGCCGACGGGACGAAAACGCGTGCTGCTGAAAGGTTGTAGGGATTACAAACTCATTCAATGAAACGCACTGTCGCCAGCGACGCCACGGCGGCGCCGTTGCCGATTGCTGTCGAACCTCACGACAACTTCTTTTACTTTTAATGGAGGATAATTCCGGGATTTGTACAGTTTGTACAGGACGAATCGTCGAGGATCAATCGATTAACCCTCAACTGATGTTCCTCTGATGCCTTGTATCCACGATGCTAGATCGCAGTCCGAGGCTTTCGACTCGACAAATGTATAACCAATCAACTGCAACTTTTGCGGAAAAATGGCAATTGTGTTGGCTACACGTTTCTTGGACCGAGATTTCTGACGGAAATCTAGCATGGAGATAAATTTTAAGGTAAAAGCCTACTAATCTCTTAGATATTTTCCTAGGTAAATAAACACGTATACAACTTGTCAGAAACTACATACAAATGTGTTTATTTGTCCCTCTTGACAGCCCTTTTAACCCCAACTAAAAGGAATTACTTTAAGTCTCAACAAGCCTTTAGGCTGATAAAAATATAATTTACTAGTCCTGTATTTTCAAAAAGAGATTAAGGATCCTCTCAAATACTTTTTGAAATACTTCTTAGCCAGTAAAATGATCCGTATAGCATTCGTACGAATCACTTTTTTGGCCAAATAGTTTCTGGACGTGTACTTGAGATGGCCGTAAATATAATAGTAGACTCTGAACAGGTCTTGGTGTGCACTCAGTGCGCACTAGTGCAAGCTGCCGAATTCGCTATTACTCATCTAGAAGCGGATTTTAATCTTGTGTTTTCTGTTCCGGAAATTGATATCCCTTCAATGCCACGTTGCACCCTATAATTGCACAAATGCTAGACACTTTAATTTCTTTTCGGAGGAATTTTGTTGCGTGATACCTTCGGGGTCGTGAAATAACCGAAAACTTATAAGACCGGAGCGGGATCGATCGTTCTGTGTATGCCATTATTTGTAATAATACGTCACCCGGGCGACTCACATCTCGCCTGACGCGGTCACTTTATTGGCGGGATTTCCAGGTCGTGGAGCAGCAGCGCGTGCCGATCAATGAGCGCTGCGTGGATTATGAGAGCTGGGTGATTCGTTGTCGAGGAGGCACGTGTTCCGCGGTAACACGTGCCTGCTCGACAACGGGCTTTACAAGGGAGCCAGACCGACTGACGGAATGGTTCTAAAGAGCCCCTTCTCTTCTACAGCTCAGCGTATTCGGCGGTGCTCGCCCGCTTCATTTTCACGCGCAAACATTTTATTCGTCTCTCAGTTTACAACATTTACCACAAAAAATATGTATCAAGCAGGTGAGTCGAATATGCCGAGCTATAGAAGAGAAAGGTTCTTTTGTATAAATAAAATATAATTTATAATAAAATATATTATACATATTTATACTAAATATAAACATATACAGGGTGTTGTGCAATACCCACCTCACCTCTTATTTGCGGATAGAGCGGACTAGGCTGAGTTGAAAAGTCCTCTACCATTTTGCAATTTTCGCAATAGTTAACGAGTTATTAATTATTAAATATCGCTTAGCCCGGCCTACCGCCCAATTTAAACTCGTGATAAGATGCGGCCGTCCCGCGATCGGCGTTGCTAGGCGCGCGGGGAATTATTTATGACACATAGCACAAAGGCTACGTATAATAAACAACTCCCCGCGCGCCTAGCAATATCGATTGCGGGACGGCCACGTCTCGCAGCGCGCGTGAATTGGATGGTAGGCCGGGCTAAGACAGCGATTTTTAGTAATTAATAACTTGTTAATTATTGCAAAAATTGCAAAATGGTAGAGGACTTTTCAACTCATTGTCAGTCTAGTCCGCTCTATCCGTAAATAAGTGGTGAGGCGGGTATAACATCCTGTATAATAAATGAAATTATATGCATATGTACGAGTTAATTAATTGTTCGCGTAAGGAAAATGTTTTTGTTCGGCATCTATACATATTCGAAACCCGGAGCGTTCGATCATTTGGATTGCCCGGAGCGTAAATCAATTCTCCAACGTGCATTATACGCATCGTTCGGGCAAAGAGCTGCTCGAGAATTATCGATGCGAAAACGGCGCTCCGTCTGGCGCCGTCCCGATGCGAAATCTCGCTCGGGCGAGACCGCGCGCTGGTGCGGCCGCACCGTCTACGAGTGTTCTCGAGAATGAACTCCGCGCGCGTTTATATTCGCGGTACTTAATGCACACGATTCGTATGCGCCGGGTCCCGCAATCGCAATAAACTTGCACGGCGAGCCGCGGTGCTTTTGCCGGCCGTGCGCGCGCGAGGGCTCGGACAAAACGGCGGCGAAAAAAATTGGAAATCTCGTCGGGCCACTCGCGCCGACGCGGGCACGACGCGCCGGCCGGCAGTTTGCGAGAAATTAGTATGCGCGATGTCTCGAGGCCTTGCTTTTTTTGCGAGCGGTCTTTGCTCCGGCGGAGAGGATGAAAAAATCCGAGGGGGAAAAAAATCCCGCGAACTTGAATTGATTTCCTGACGGGGGTCGAAAACGCTTTTAAATTTATAAAAATACTTTTATCACCTTTCCCTTTGTTAGGTTTGTATTCGACTTGAAGATACATTTCCAAAAACTGCATTGGACGAATTTTTTTTCAAGCTTTTATGCTACACAACATTTTTGAGGGGTACGCGAGGATCTCGAAAAATGTTTTAAAAATTTACAGAAAATATTTAAAGAATTTCTAAATGTACACTGTGTACCTAAAACTCTAAAAACTTGTGAAATCTGGAGTACCGTTGGCTATGAATGAGTTATTAAGAGTAGATCTCTAGAAGTTCATTTGACTATGAAGGAAAAGGCACCTGTGTGAGATCTCGTAGCAATGGTAATGATTCCTGTCTCCCTCCCCCTCCTACATCGAAAGCGTCCTCTTAGGACGGCGCGGACGGATATCCTCTTACCGACACGTGGCTCGCACGTGCCCTTTTGCCGACTAGTTCGACGAGGTCGGAGGAGGGTTCCTTCAACGCGATCCTATAAGGCTATTAATTAAGCGAGATTCGAAGCACGTCGGATTCGAAGATAGATTCGCGACTTCGAAGCGTGCGTCACGTTTCCGCCGTCGGCTTTGAAATCCGGCACGGGCCAATTGTCGGCTCCGATCGCCTATTATTTCAGATTTAGACCGAATTCAGCTTTATCCCGAAGCTCGAATGCTCTCCCTCGCTGCGTCGAGCAAACGAAATCGCTCGAAACTCACGTCGACTCTCAAGCGAGATCGAAACTTGGAAAGTGATTGCCATCTGATGTTACAAATGAGGTAATTAATATTTTAACTTGTTAATTCTTTACCCGTAATTAGTACATCTCTGAATCTTGTACTTTAATCTTTAATTCACAACTACGCCATTAAGTATATAAAGAAAATTAATATCAATCTGTCTTAATTTAATTGTTTCAATTTTGTAAACTTTACGTTCCGAAATTCAACACGATTTGCAGATAAAATTAATGAATGACATAAATCTCGAGCACCATCAAATATATAAAATAATTGTTCAATGAATGGTAAATAATTTGTCGACGATAAATCTGAGCGAAAATTGAAATGAGACGAAGACAAAAGAGCGTGAGCGCGCAAAGCTGTTTTGTGTGAGGCAAGCTGCTTGACGGTTAAATCCGCCGTGTAAAGTAACACGACATGTTGACGAGAGCTGATCTGACGTGTAAGGGATACTCGTAAAAAAATGGGTTGCACGCCCTATCACGAGCTCACGTGCGCTATTGTGGGAAAAGCTGCAATATTCTGAGCTCGAGCTACCCCCGTGCGATTTTTTTAGGATGTAGCTATTAATAAGAAAAAATAACGGGAACAGTAATGTTCGCCATTTCACACATATAATTTATATACCGTGCAAATGAGGCACATAAAAAGAAGCGCGTTAAAGTTTAACGCGGCAACCAGAATTCGCTCGCGATGTGTATTTCGTCTCAATTATTATTTTGTTTAAAAAATTTATATATTGTATTTTTTCAATTATTCCCATATGCAGCAATCATTCTTCCGAGGACTTAGATTCGCGGCTAATTGCCGAGCGGTTAGATAAAAAAAATGGGACGTTTCCATGATGTTTTATCATCCGGCTTATCTGCGAGGGTGCGTGTTTCCCCCAATATTTCACCTCCATAAAAATCTCATAAACAATGCGATCAGCCCGCGCGCGACAGGACGTGTGTTCTGAACCCCGTCCGTTTCATATTACAGACTTCCAGGATTCATCCATCATGCCAGAAAAAGCCCCGGCCGCGGCGCAATGAAACCGCCGGCGTGGCAGCTCGTGATTGATAAAACATCAAATTAGTTAACCCAACCCCGACATCTTAAGCCGCACACTCTCGCGCAAAAAAAATTCTACCGGTGCTGATATGTGACAATAATCTAGTTAGATCTTCGAGAGACATATTAAATATTTGTATTTTAGGAAAACTTATTGCGCGCGCGTTTAGAAATTTGATATCACAGAAAAATTTGCGAATAAATTTTGTGGGCAAATTAATTTTACAAAATTTGCAAAATTAATTTGTAAAAATACATTATGCGCAAAATTAATTTGGTATGCAAAATTAATTTTATGCATAACCCATTTTTAATTATTTATTTAGTCTCTCTCTCTCTCTCTCTCTCTCTCTCTCTCTGACAATAAGTATTAATATCTATAGATAGAGATTTGTCCCTTTCAATATTTACATAAGCTTCTAAAAATTTTAAATTTTGGATATTTCTCCAAACTTCTTAAACTGTGTTATAAATGTAATATATGATGAACAACAAAGTGGGCACACAATAAAAAGATGTTGATTTTCGTCATGCAAAATAAAATGTTTGTATGGAAAGTGAGCCTCGTCCTTTTGATCTTAGAATATCATAAAATAGCACTGATTCCTTGTTGACCTACTGGTTCCTTGGGCGGCAAATTCTTTAAGTAAGCGGTTATGCTTTTTTAATTTGTGTGAAACCATTCGGTTGCACGGGTCGTCAGTCCCTTTTGTGCCGTTTTCAAAGAGATCTAAGACATCCCGAAAGGATCCTTTCGACATGCACCTGTGAAACCCTCTAACCAGCTGTCATTCACTTTCTTTCAAACTTCGTGAATTGCAGAGATCTGTTTTCTTGTCAATTTCCCAAAAATCAAGTTGTAATCAGGATTGTTCATCCAAAAAGTTGCGCGCGGAGATTCGAAGAAACAAAAACATTTCCTATTATTTCTGGGATCGATTTTTCAAAAATCGCAGGATCTGCAATCTTTTAGATCTCATGTTTTTACACAATTCACTTTACGTGCGGCTTTATTTTCACCCGTGCGAGCCAGCGTTAGCTCGCAAATACGGCGAAAGAAGACGAAAAAGGAAGAGGAACTCGACGTTCGCGCTGGTGCCTTGCTCGATCTCTCGTGGGCACGGCTTTCGCGGGCGGACTTCGAAGTGGCCAGTTATTTATGGCTGGATGTATTAGAGGTGGATATAAACGTCGGTTATTGCAAACACTTAACAGTCCGTATATCAATCAGACGCCAGCCCGATGCGCTGCCCCTCGAGAGAGTGAAGAGGGTGACGTTGCGCCGCACTTTTTCCCGGCGCACCTCGTGAGGAGTGCATCCTCGTCGACGCGGTTACAGCGACGCGTTCGATGCACTCGAGCGTTACGTTGAGTGCGCGCAACGCTGGCGAAAATGCACGCAAACGTCAACGATATCTTCCCCGATGATATTTATTTACTTATTTGTTTTCTCGGTCTCAACTGGCCATCTCGAGATAACGTTCACACAATCGAAACAATGGAGCAAGATTCTAGCTCTATTACGTCCATTTCTACCGGTGTAGATTAACTTTAATCTCGGTTTAACTTGCTCCTTTTATCTCCTTCTAGTTCTAAGAATTAGATAAAGACTAAAAGTTAAGAGATTAAAAAAATTTTTTTGCAATCAATTTTCTGTATTATTAAAAATACCAGATACGGTCAAGAAAACACTGTCGTTATTAATTACTGCTGGCGACATTGAAGAATATTCTTATTAGTTAAAAGAAAGTCAATCCGTATTGGTAAAAATGGACGAATTGAAACAATAGAAAATTACATGTCTATAGATTGACGGAAATATTGCGCTGATCGTGTCTCGTGACGGAAAAAAACGAATACAATTCTAATACAATATACACCCTTAACTTTGTGTAAACGTGTCTCACAAGAGAGACGTAAAGTTCACAATAAACTCCGTATAATAGCTTATTTTACGGTTGACGCATTCCTAAGTCGGATTTATGATTTTTATCCCGGGCTCGGCGAATATACAGAGTGCAATCGAGGACCGGCGGTGTGCATCGATGGAACTATAAACGGGCAGAACTGGAAACTCTCTCATTCAGAATCCGCTGCTCAACCACTCGTATCGTAAAATGTTTTTTCGACACGTCGCCGACCCCAATAAAATGGCAGCTGCCCCCCGAGACTTTTCACGGTGGCATTATAGCACCTGTCATCCGTGGAAAATCCAACGGGGCGTGTTCGGTTTCACGCGTGTAACATGTGTGAAATACCTGTCGTTCGTTTTTCAAGTACAAAAGATCCGATAATTTCCGCCTCCATTGTGTTTGTTTACATTTCTGGCGCACCATCCTTTTTTTTCGGGAATTGTGAAAGCCCACATATTCATGCAGGAATGTTAAAACGGAGATGTCGTCAGTTAGATTTATATGTTAAGTTACAGATCAAGAGATTCGACTTATATTCCGTTAGATCTAGTGACTCGAAACAATTCCAATCTCGAGGAACCCTCTTAGGCCCGGTTTTTCATTTTCTGGTTAACTGTCAACCAGAAGTTAGTCAGCTCTTCATCTTTTTCTATGTTATCATCTGAGAATCGACTAACCTCTGGTTAACAATTAACCAGAAGATGAAAAACCGGGCCTTAGACTTCGTAGCCTCGTACAGATGTTTATGAATGTTAATTACAGAGTATTCTTTCTCTCGATCTCTCTCTCCTCTTTAAATCTTTGTATCTCCTAAAATTAAAACCCCGCTCCACTTGCAACTTTGTCGTTGACGATTCACGTATATACAGGAGTTCGGATCTACAGAAGGACGCGCTTTATAATGTGGCGATCCGATGTGTTGCGCGGCATTAAATTCCGCGGTCTAACGTATCTCATATCCAAACTCCCAGCTCATCCCGCCTCCCTAATCCGGCTCTAATCTCCCCCTTAATCCGGTCCGGCGTCGATTTTCTCGATCTTGGACCACCGGTACGACACCGGGAGAGGATCGAGAGAATCGTTCTCGAGGCATCGGCGCAGCTGCGCGCACGCTGCAGTCGCATAATTTATGGCATCGACAAGGAGTGGCCGGGGATGAAGAGGGGTGGAGTGTGGGGTGTGAGGGCGAGGAGGGAGGAAGATTAACAGTAAGAGAGCGAGAGGAAGACAGGTCGGCCGCACGGACATTAAGATACCAACGAGAGGGGACAGGGAGGGGGGACGCGGGGACAAGCATTCTTTATGCGCTTTATCGGCCTTATCAAACGGCCGGTAGTGATGTGACTTGAGCAACTCGATGTCTCTTACTCTCCCGCGGACCGGCATTCCCTTTCCTCTCCTTTTCGTCCCCCTTTTCGCGTTGGAGCTGGCTGTTATTTATGAACGTCACCGGAAAGTGTGTTTGAGACCTGAGGATTACCCCTCGTTAAACAGTGTTATTGTATAAGTGTCGCTTTAATGTTTCAGTATAATACAACAGGTGGGTGTGTGACGTTAAATAATACATCTAGCGCCTTTTAATCACTGAAGTAAGCCTTCGATGAATGAAAGTAACGGAACCTTGAAGAGAGACGAATCGAAGAGACAACAAGAACGTGCAATGTATAAAAGAGAGTATTATATACAAAATACGTAATCTAATACGAGACGGGTCTTATGTGTCTAAACAAGATTATATTGAAGTAGGTAAATATAATACATCTATAAACATTTTTGTCCGAGTTAAAATACCTTTTCTTCTTTCTTCACACTTAGATACAGGACTTTTTTACTTGATTTGGTCTCAGGAATACGCCGTTGCAATAGTGCTCCAATTATTGAAAATTTTGTGTATGTTACAATACACAAAAAATTATAACATACATAAAATTTTCAATGATTGGAGTACTATTGCAACAGCATATTCCTGAGACCAAATCAAGTAAAAAAAGTCCTGTACTATTTTTCCCTTCAACAAACAGTTATCGAGATATCATAAGCTAAATATTGAAGAAGTTATCAATTTTCTCTTGAATATCTCAAAAAGTATTAGGCCAGTCAAAAAATGTTTCAGACAGAAGTTGTTCATATTAATTAGTAGAATAAGGGTAGTATAATAAGCAATAGGGGTTCCCATTTAAGATTTCAAAGTTACCCCCGTTCCACCTCCAGGGGGGGCTAACTTTTACGGGATAAAATTGCCCCCTCGAAAATATTGAGGGCTTATTTGAAAGATTTTATCGTACAATGCTTATTTTTGCAGATATTTTGCAGTCTCAAGTTAAAAAATACACCCTGTATCCTACACATGTTATTACAGAATACTAGAAGCTCGAAATAAAAATCTTGTGGACTCGGGGTGAAAGAGGGAGAAATGAGGAAACAAGGAAGATGTAAAAAATCAGCCCCGTTTTCCACGCCTCACTTTGTCGCGAGTCCTTTTCGGAGGGGCGGCAAAAGAGTAAACCGACCGTCGGCGTTGACACAACTTTTTCGAGAGTGCGGCGCGAACACGCGCGGACACGTGAGTTATTTACCGCGCGTAAATGAAGATATATCGTAGGGAAATCCTTTTTAACGACCGACCTTTCTCTCTCGCTCTATGCCTTCTTCCCTACGAGTTTTCTCCTCTCGCTCTCTGCCTTCGTCGTCAACGCGCCCTGAAAGCCATTAAAACATCGACGTATACACGTTCCTACGTCCTTAGGCACGTCACAATACGGAATCGCGTCTGCATTACAATCATACCAGTTAATAGTTGTGCGTGCACATGTCGCGAAGATTACTTTGAAACAGGTGAACAATCGTGAATTTACAACTCAATCAAGTAACATCCGATCTCGAAACAGATTGTCGAATGAACGGAAGTTAGTCTATTTGAAATGACGAGGCAACAATCTTCTTCTTTCTTCGAGGAAATAATTCTCAAGAGCAAACAATAGGTAAATTAAACTGGATTGTTGGAGAAGCAGTTGTGAGTTCGTAGAAATCAGATTTTGCCAATTATTGGCTTTCTATTCATCGCTTCCTATTATTATGCCTTTTTACATTTTTTGGCTTGAAAAATGTCATGTAATTGAGAAAGAAATGGCTTGAAAATTGCGCAGGTAGTGGAAAGTTCTTTCCAAGAGTGTTGAAAGTAAAGCATCTTCATACATCTTTTAATATTACAATAAAGCGAGGGGAATTTATTTATTTAGTAAAGTGTACTTGTGCGAGTTTGCAAAGATTTTTAGCTTTTCCGTATGAAAATCGTATTAACTAACCTAGAAATGGACTGTCTATGTGATCATTATCTCCATTATCGAGATCTCAAAAGTATTTTGTGAAAAATTAGAAAGAGACCAATTTAATATTTAGAGACGCGGAGATAATGCCAATGGAAAGCGGTGTTGAATTATCGACACAAAAGGAAAGTCAGTCCCAATCGACATTGACCTTGATAGCTTGAGAGTAATTACGATCAGTAGGTTTAACCCTTGAAAAGGGAGGGAAATATTGCTCGATGTTCTGTGTCAAAAGTTATTAACAAACACAGTGTAGCTTTCCAGGTTCGAGTTAGATAAAAACTTGTTCGAGACAGAAATGTAGGGAGACAGAAATTCTATCCAAAACTTATCAACAGTCTTATATCTTTTAACTTATTAGATTGACAATTTTCATTACAAGTTATTTAAATTTAAGCGCAATCTCTCTTTGCAAGTCATTTTCGAATTATCGTGGAAAAAAAAGAGAGGATTTTTAAAAATACCGCATACTATTTCAGGAATATTATTAGAATATCAAGTGTAATATTCTAGTAATATTCATAAAAAATCGTATGCGATGTTTTTCACGAAGGTCCCATATTTCGAGACAAATCGTATGTTTCATCGAAATTTCTCGCTTTTTCAAACGCGACGAAATGCGACGAATATGTAACGAATATTAAATTGAATATCAAGATACATCTATCGAACCGTCTCAAAACTGGTTTTAGCTGAGTTTCTCGATGGAAATGCGACTATAAATACGGCCCTAAGAATGAAGCGTGCGCCAGCTTTGAAGAGACGTGTCGATTATCTTGAATCGAGGCTGTCAAGGCTTATCTGCGTCGTCTTTCGCGTCACAGATCATTGACTAAAATATACCCGCGTATCTGTATAATTCAGATAACCGAGCTTTGAGAGAATTCTGAGGCCATGAGAGAGAGAGAGAGAGAGAGAGAGAGAGAGAGAGAGAGAGAGAGAGAACACTTCCCGGAAGCACATCCCTTGAGACTTAAATACACGTAGGAATCAAAGGCAGACGATGTCTTAATTATCCAAATATTAACATACAAATGGAAATTGCTGATGTCTAATAGGATTTTCGTAAGAAAAGTCACACACGACTCTAAGCTGCTCGACAATCAATGTCACAAATCTCTTTTACCGTACGTGAAATTAGTAGCATCTTTCAAATAACATTATACGACGCAAGATTCAGTTAATTTGATTTTAATTTAATGCAGTATATATTACATTATATCTGTTATTCGAATCTGATCGGCAGAGAGGAACGAGACAACGCTCGAAGGAGGAACTAGAGAAGTGTTTTAGTGAGGAGAAAGATAAGCGGCCGAGTATCGCGCGACCGGAATATAGATGGTCGGCGATGATAAGGAAATGAATAATACGATGTTTTATTTGTTGCACCCGAGGGACACGAATACGCGAAAGAGCGCATCGACAGATCCTGATGCGATTGTACAAACCGTCTCGCCTTGCGAGACCACAAATACTTTTAGCACGACTTCGCTTAAATAATCAATGCAAATGTGTTCCGCGATCCGCGATTAACGTGCTCTTCCAACGGAAGCAAATAGAGACAAATGGAGCTTCCGAAGCATTTGAGATATCGAAGGAAACCTCGATCGGCGTTCAAAAGGAGAACGTTGCGACGAAAACGCGATATAAAATATTAAAAGTATACGCGGAAAAACATTTTTAGCCGCAACGTGCGCAATTTGGCCCTCGCGTCTCGGTACATCCGATCTCTCAATTCGTTGGATTTTTAAGCTCTCCAGTTCTCCGGTGTTCGTATAACACATATATTCGTGCTAGATCCCGCTATCACCCGAGATCCTGCGCGCGGCATCTTCCCGCGGTTCACCCGGCGATGAAAAATGTTAAGAGACACATACAACGTCATTGTGTCGCCAGTAACGTGAAACCTCATGGACTCCCCCCCCCC
>NW_011967229.1:40516-49061 GCF_000949405.1 Vollenhovia emeryi | reverse complement strand
TCTCTCTCTCTCTCTCTCTCTCTGTTTCTCTCTCTCTTTAACATAACACAAAGCTCTCGCATAACGCATGGCACGAGTCCGGGGAACGAGTGTGATAAACATGTCAGCGTGACTGGACCCCCTGCAGCGGCACCGGTCCGCCGTCCGGGACCTGAGAGTTTGATGCCCCCGTTACCTGTGCGTCCTAACTTTAACACTGGCTCGCGCAGGAATCATATTTTTTTCGAGGGCTCTTTAGATTTCGAGCCGGCCCGCTTGTCCGAAAACAAACTACGTGAATCCCTTGATGAGGCAGAGCAAAACTTTTTCACGTTAGTTGTTTTGATACGTAGGAAGTAGAAAAGAATCGATCCTCACCGAGGTAATTAGCGATCAGTCGTTGATCCTTTTGTAAAGATTGTAAATGTATATATTTGAAAAATACGACTTGTATCGCATCCAGAAAAAAATTTCTCCGAAATTAAACATTTTTTTTAAATTTTGACCTTACTAGACTTCTATTTAATTTCGAAGAAATTATTTCTTAATCGAAATTTTATTGGATTGAGGCTGGAATCTCAAAGAAAACTCATATCTATTTCAAATCTAGCATATGTTTTGGTAGAAGTATATAAAAATTTGGCAAATTCAGAGAAATATGATTTATCTCATTTGTATAACCTAAATAATCCTTTTTCTGGGTGCGGAATCGATCGAGTCCCACGAAAAGTGCGAAAAAATTTCTCGCTCTCCCTTTTCTTTCCCTCCTATCTCTCGCTTATTACAATCAACGGGATTTAATAAGCCCGATTATTTTTAGACATTATATTCAGATTCTTGCGTCGCCGCTTCGGCATCAAGGGGAGAGAGAGCCTCTCGATTGCCACGGATCGCCATCGAGCCCGAGCGTGGCGAGTGCACAAATCACGACGTAACGCGCCGATCTCTTCGGGGCCCCGCCGTATTTTTCGTCGACGTAATGCCCGATGACAGCCGTGGCAGTTAAACGTGCATCATCGTCGTATATCGACGCGGATGCCTCATTGCCTCTGTATCTAACTTCACCGCTGGGCGATAAGGCTTCTTATTAAATATCCCATAAAGAGCAGCCGTGCGTTTTCCCGTCCTTTCTCAGTCGACATGCCTTTCTTTCGTCTCTTTCTCCCCCCCTCCCCCCGACTCTCTCCCTCTTTCTCTCTCTCTCTCTCCTCCTCCTCCTCCTTCTCTCCCTTCGCCTCTCTGACTTTCTGTGAGAGGAGGAGGACAGTGATCATCCGTGATCGACATGGAAGGCCCCCATAAACGCGCGGCACGGAATGTTGGTCATCGTGCCGCCCCGAGCACAGAATCGGAATCGGTGGCAGTACAGCAAATCAGACATTTTATTCAACATAACCGCCAGTCGGACCGACAGCTCTTCATATGGGTTATCTCCTTGCACTGCGTCGCCGCTCTAAATGCAGTCTTCAAACGCCGCGTCGGGCCCCGTAGTGGGAATGCGGTCCCAATAGCGCAGTGATACTCAAATCGCGCCAACGCCGCCCGCGTTCGGACACGACGGCGTATCGCAGTCGCGTTAATTAAATTGCAAACAATATTTTAATTCAAGCCCAAACGGTGTTTTATATTTTTGTGATCGTGCAACGTCTCTACTGGCGATGTTCTCTCAAATAAAAAATTTAATTAACAAGAATTAATTTGTATTTCAATCTCTATTTGAAGAATTAATTTCTACTCGAATTTCTATTCTACTTCATGCTTGAAGATAGATTTAATAACGTTTCAAACAATGTCGAACTTAGTTTCTTCCTGAGTAAATGCCAGCCGCATTGTCTTTACGCGAGGCGCGTACATTTCTGCAGCTGTGATCTGATTAAGGACCCCGAGATAGATCGCGAGGCGCGCTGCGAAGACCAGTGAGACTCGTCGTGTTAAATTAGCCGAGTGTAAAGCAGCGAGTTTACTGATTTCGCAATCGCCGCGTCCTTTCTTTCCGCTCCGCCGTTCGTCGCGCCGTGCGCGAAACACACTCAGGTTTGAGAAGCGCTGAATGAGCCCGTCACATTTTGCCGGCTGCCGCGATTATATGCCGCGGGTGCTGGCGCGGCGCCGTTTGTGACCGGCAACTCCGATCCGAGTATGCGAACGACGTATCGTCAGCGACATATTACACGGAGTGTTATACCGCGAATTTTGCGCAGGAGAATTTTTCAGCTGGTCCACTCGGATGCCGTGGTGAGGGGCTTCTCGCCGATCGCGCCGAAACGCTTCCTCGTATCCTTCCAGGCTGGAGAACGCGTTCTCCAACCGGAGAAATCAATTCGCGATTTCTTTCGGTCCCTTTAAATCGGAGCGAGAGACGGATATCGCAGACGTATCGCAAAAAGAGACGCGTTTTCGTAAAATCCCGATGTTGGGAAGAAAGGGGGGAGAAATTACGTGCATTCGATTATTCGGTCGACCGGAAGTCGCTCGACGCGACCCCATCCTCGAGCCATCGCTCCGACAATAGGCTCGCTCCTAGAAAAAGCTATCGCGTGCAATCGTGGCGATTCGTTCGCGCGCCGCGAATTTACTCCCGCACGCAGGATATACATCCGCGCGCTTCCGCTGCGGCCGCGGCGAGGATTTATCGTCTACAACCGCCTCGTTGCAACTGTACCGTGAAATCTACGGGCGGAGCGTCGTATCGGTCGTTCTTTTTTCGTTGCCTCGCGGGGAGGAGGCGAAAGAAAAAAGACGTTGGAGAGAAACATTTTTACGATCCGTCCCCGATACGCTTCACCCTTGACTCCGGACGCCTCGCTTGTTCTCGTTAAAACTTAAAAACGGAATTCGAAGCGAGCTTCGAACTTTACAAGACTCCCCCGGATGTGGAGGCTGAAAGTCGGGGAACGTGGAGCAAGATGCGGAGGAGAATACGAAAGTCTCTCAGGACGATGGGCTACGACCACGATGCAAAGGTACAAGGTGAAACATTGCGCATATAACTGATTTTTTCGGGCAAATTGTTCATTGGTTCTTGCTGCGTTCAATGATTCGCATTTTAGTGGTTACCCCCTTGGGAATGTTACACCTTGGCTACGACAGTGGGTGTGCGCCCATTTCTTCTCAGTACTACTGCCAGTACTGGACGCTATTACTGAATTCAGCTTCTGAGAAAATCATCCTCAAATGAAGCCTCGGTATCCTTCGTAATCACACGGCAGTTATTCTTTTCTAAATGCACATCTTTCCTTTGATACTGAATGCTCGAGACCAGTGGGAGTACTGTCAGTGGTACTGAGAGGAAACACAGTATTTCCAGAGCTGTCAAATTGAAAGAGAGTCGAAACTCGTAAATGTGCACTTTCGCCAGGTGATCAACGAGTGTCACACGCGCTCGCCGTGTTTGGTTGCACACCAACGCGCAGGGAGCGTTACCCCGTCTTCCGATTGCCCGAGCCCCGGGATACTTGCAGATCTAAGCCGGACTCAAGCCGGTCGGGTCAGTGAACATTCACACGCGAACAGCGGCGCGACGACGCTGGAAACAACAGCAGCGAGCAACGGAATCAGGGAGCCGGTACACCTTGGCTGGCTGGTGAGCTAGCGGTTCGTTCAGATCTAGATCCCAGATTTAACTGCAGATATTAATTAGGCGAGCACTGCTCGCGTCTGCTCTTCGTGAATTCTAACGGCCTGCGTAACGGCCAGACGAATTTCGTCTTCAGGCCGAAAGGCGAATTCACGAACGATGCGAACGGGCGGACTCTGACTCTCTGATGAATTAAATGGCTCTCTCTCTCTCTCTCTCACACCTCCCCCCTTCTCTCTTGGATGGGCGGCTATGAAGTGAACTCTTGGGTATTGTGAGCATTCATTCATACGTCTTAGGTATTCAGTGTTTCATTGTACGAGGATTCATTTTAGCCTTTAATCACCGAGACGTTCTCTATAAATTTATAAGAATTTGCACGCTAAACCTCTCATTGCACGCTTCAGTCCTCATCAAGATCGGAAGCGCTTCTGGTGCGCGTTCTTCAAAGGGATTTCCGGTGCGCGTCATCGAAGCAGACACACACCGCCCGTCGCATCATATTATCGCCCGGGAAGGGAAGGGGCGGCCGAGGTGGGATGACTTTAAAGGGAGGAAGGTAATTTTCAGAGAGAGGTAATTTCCGAGCATGAACGCGAGAATGGGAAGCAGCTCGGGTGCGTCTACCGTGTTCCTGTCATCGACGGATCGCGCTTCGCTATCTGATGGTGATTATGCGAGCGGCGTACAGCTGTGTGCGCGCGCAACAATGTATAATAATAAAAAGGCCGGCGCGTCTTAACGCACGGCCAACAAATATGCATTAGTTGCATTCGCGTGCACGTCCCGCGAACGCGCTATGTGAACGCATTGCGTTATACCGGGTGGCTCGTAACTCTGCCTTGGAACGGAGGATTTTCGATTCTCGAATTTTTCTCTGTCGAACTTGACGAGAGACGCATTTTAAACGTTGTATTAACTAAAAGTTACATAAAGAAAAAAATAGAATCGTTCTTCTCCTCCTTTTCTTATCTGAACACTCTGATCTTTGGATGAGGAATTCTTTAAATTAACATGTCTTCCCCCAAAAGGGTTGAGTCTTCCGTTAAAATATCTTCTGAGAAAAATGTCAACTTCAAAAATGTAGCGCGTTCTTGATGATACACTCCACTTCCTTAGGTTTCATCTTGAATTGTAAATAGCTCACCGATGAAAGTACTGATTAAATTCTTTCGCCCAAAACGCGAAGCCCAAGAAAAGACAAGTAAGCAAGTTGACTTCGAACTCGTCATAGAATATGTCTCTGCTATAAATCCTCAACTTGATTTTTGCGAGTCACCCTGTATTTGTCTTCCATAGGAAGTCGGCAGAAACTTGCGGCAGGAATCAACCACGCGATAACCTGGCGTCTCTGATTGGTAATTAAACGCATGACAGCCGACCGCGTTTTCATCGCCTGCTTTTTCATGATTTTTCTATTCACTCTCCTTATCTTCTAGCCGAATCTACTTTTCGAATTAAAACCTTTGCTGTAATTATTCCCGACAATTTAATTTGAGATTTAATTGCAATGTATTTAACATTAAATCTCTTACTAGCCGCGTGATACCATCTCGCAATGCGCTCGGTGATCTTTTTGCTAGGGTTTTTTTTTCATTAATCTATGTTACAATCAAGTGCAATATATACACTTTTTATTTTATTATTTTATTTAATATATTTCGTAGTGAATAATTAGTTGTCTGTCATGAAGCTTGTCATTTTTTCATGCGAATTAAAATTAGCTTTTCGCGAATTTTAAATCGTTAATTTTCTAAATCAACACTGTCAAGTTTTGTAATTGTCGATTCTTCTAATAAGTCGTTTTCCGCTTTCTGTGCATGCTAACGATGTTACTGTACGGCTAGACTTGGAAAGAGAGGGTTAACCGACGATAAATGAAACGGCGACGCGTAATTGCGAATCACGGGACCAACAAATTTATTCAGCTTCTCGGGAATCCGACACGCGTTGCTTATTATCGTTTACAAAAATGCCGCACGCTTCTCGCTTGGACGTCGGCATTTCCTTAATTGTTCTCTTTATCCAAAAGCGAGCAGCCGTGTGCTCATCGATGCCCAAAAAGCGGCTGGAGCGTGCAGGCCATTCACGATGGAACGAAGAGACCAGGTTAAAATTTGCATTTACCGATCGCTTCGCATTTCCACCTTTAGTCGCAGAGTGCGAAATTTATATTTATATTAATTTACATGTAATATATAAAATAGACAAATGTGTTCGCTTACCTAATGTAGAAACCGTGACACAATTTAGCGAAGCGAAAGAAAAGAGATTTTAAAGATTCGAGATTTATTAAATTTTAGCGAAGTAGAACACGAGCTACGTTAAGTCTTAGGACTTAAAAGGTCGAAAGATTTTTCTTTCAGATTTCCACACTCAAAAAATATCCTACTAACATGTTTAATGAATGGAAAACATCGGATAGTTGTCTTAATAATCTGGATATTTAGTTCAATGCTTAAAATTAAAAAGCATAGCAAATACAATTGAGTAAATTATTTATGCTTGTGGCAGCCCGCGACGTTAACGTTTAATTCAGCGACTTCAGTTTTTTGTAATTCAACAGCATTGTTTTTTCCGTGTGCGAGAATCGAACGTTATAATAGATGGGCGATCACAGAAAGACTTTCTTCCTAACTATTCGCTAACAGCTCAGATAGAAATTCTGTTTCTGTTATTCAAATTGATTAAAGACAAAACATATGCGATTTCGCAGTATTGGCTGTTCATTTGTATATCTCAGTTATTTTTTCGTACCTGGAAAATTGTCGCTGCAGTTACAAGATCATTGTTTTGAGTGTAAGTTCTGAACTTCTCAAGCTTATGAGAGCTATATATGTTACACATTAGGGAGAACACTCGCGCTGCTTTCCATTTATTATAAAATACGCGCGGGTTCGCACGAAAGGCGCGCGTACATTAGCCGCTATCACGACGCCGTCCGGTGCGTAATGTAAGCGTTACAAGCGATAACAATTACGTGTATCGCTAATTTTATGTGCGAGCCATCCTTCATGACCGCGGCCGGCAATAAATACGAGCTGCCACAGGAGTTACCGATCTAATTCGCGGCTCCCTATTAAACGGCAGTGTGAACCGTGTCCCTGGCGCGTTTGCGCGTTTGCATTTTATACGAGCTCGCACTTGTAATACGCATTCATATAAATGCAGACGGGATGCCTGGCCGCGGAAGGTGTACATCAGCAACGGGATTCTTTCCCCTCGAGGGGAATTTAGAAGAGACATTTCTATAAAACACACGCTTCGCCGCTATCTGCATTGGCATCTGTATGCCCGAGGATATCCTGTTCGTTCATCTGATTGTACGAAGGTGGTCGCTCGCCGTTTCTAATATTCTCCTCATCAACTTTCAGCGATCCCTTTACGCGATCTCTCTACGATCGCGCGATCTACACTATTTCGATCTCGAAACGTTATGGGAGGCGCGCGGAAAAACCCTTAATCTAACTTTGTGTCGGACTATACAGGGTGATTCTGAAAGACCGCCCACTAATTACATAGCATTGATTCTTTTGAAAACTGAGTCGAAAAGTCCCGAAACATTTTTCTCTATAATGCTTAATAAAAACAATTGTTAAGTAAAAACGAACGAATGAGCGCTGATCTTTAGCCGGGAGCATGTTAATGAACCACGCGCCCAGTAGTGTACATCGTAAACTACTAAAGCTTATTCTATAATGGACACCAAACGCAAGAACGCTAAGCCACAACGCGAGAAATCGACCAACCACAGTCAAATACGAGAAGAACGATCGACTATCATTGGCCGATTTCTCGCGTTGCGGCTCAGCGTCTTGCGTCCACTGTAGAATAGGCTTAGTGTTGGTCTGCAACCTTGCTTTAAGTAAGCTGTAAGCCTTAAGCCGTAAGAAATTAACCAGTCACAGGCATTTATTCCCCTCACTCTCACCTGCGATTGGTTAATTTCTTGCGGCTTAAGGCTTACAACTTACTTAAAGCAAGGTTGTAGACCAACACTTAAGCGCGCGGCTCACTGACGTGTGCCCGGCTAAAGATTGGCGCTAATTCGTTCGATTTTACTTAATAATAATTCCTTTATTAAGCATTATGGAGGAAAATAGTCTAGGACTTTTCGACTCAGTTTTTAATAAGAAACAACGCTATGAAATTAATGGGCGGTCTTTCAGAGTCACGCTGTATATTAAAGATTGCGAACTAAAGATTAAAATTCGACAAGTAGATGATCTTAATTTTAATTCGTTTCCATTTATTTGATCACGTCGCTAATGATGGGCTCAGAGCAGAACGTTTCTCCAACACACGCTGGGCAGAAACGACGTGGAGGAAATATAAGAATAAGAGCGAGAGTGAGAAAGAAAGGGAGGGTGCGAACAAGGGAGGATAATGAATATCTTTTTCTGAAGGCAAGGAGAACGCGACTTTACTTCTCTCTACTGGACAATGGGACTCATTGTTCCCGCTAATGGATCGCGTTATTATTGTCACCGAAAGCGCGCGATCCCGTCTACACAAGTGGCACGAATGCGATTCTCGCGGAGCGCGTGTATTTCCAAGGCGGTAACCACTAGCGAAAATGTTGCACGATTTCATTTGATTTCATACGATTTCATCCGATTACAAATAATCTCATCCAATTGCAAATAATTTTCTTATATGCACGTTTAAAAATATGTGACGTTGTTAAACCTCAAAGAGCTGTTAGATTTCCTCAAAATATATTTTTCTTATTTTACCAAGAAGTATTTGCTTGTAGAGATAATTTCAGTTAAAATTGTAGCGTTCGGTCATGTGTTTCCTTGCTTCCCACTTTTCCCGCTAGTCTAACCGTGGTCTTAACGAAAAGTAATTTTGTATTTGTATTTACTGGTTATTGTTCCAAATTTGCGCGCAAAGGGGTATCAACGTTTCAACTCACTGTTCTAACAGCAACTACTTCAGTCTCATTTGTAGGTGTGAACTATGATATACAGGGTGAGTCTTTCCATA
>NW_011967229.1:25288-36417 GCF_000949405.1 Vollenhovia emeryi | reverse complement strand
CTAGAACTTGGACCAAGTTCTAGCATCGTGGACATAGGCCTTTTTAAACCAATGTTTTATACTCCAAGTCTTCGTTTTAATTATAAACGTAATAACTGTCTTGTGTCTCATGTCTTAAATACACGAGAACAACATTTGCAAAGAATAAATACATATAAACGTACGGAACTAATTCACAATACGACTGCTAATAATAGACGGATATTTTACAAGCATTATCTTGAAATTACAAGTCGGTCATTCTGCTAAGGCTCTAATTTTTTGGGGAATTACGAAGGAGAGGTCGGTGCACGCGGTGACTCGATAGAACGAATAGCGGGCACCAAAGAGAAATTGCCCGTATTAAGTGCCCCATAAAGGCTTCTATTAAAAAGGCTACGTGGACGGCTCGTTGACCAGCTCGGACCATGTACCACGTAGCGCATCGCGAGGCACCTGCCGCGCCGTGACGCGCCGTGACGCGCCGTGACGCGCCGTGACGAGGGAACGATACGCGCGGTATCAACACGAAGCCGCGCAAACTGTCCCAGAGATCTATCGAGCCGCCTTTTACTTTATTCCGCTTCCGGAAGACCGTAATCTCGAGATCGGCCGGAAGGAAATCCCGCGAACCGAAGACACGGAGCCGCATCTCGCAAGAGTAATTTCGCAAAGCGAGAGTGACTGGAGGATCATCTAATTTGACGACACAAAAGAATATTTCAGATTTTCTCGCCTAATTATTTAATAAATAAAAGTTAGCACCGAATTCGTGCTCCAGCCTGCAGATATGATAATAAAATAATGAAAAAAATATATAACGCATTATTAGGTGGATTGTCGCGTTTTTTCAATCTTCGATTGTTTCCTAATTGTAAAGCCCGGTTTACAATGAGACAGAAGTCAGTAGTCAGAAGACATACAACAGAACTGCTGGAACTGTTAAAAGATTTTCCTCCATCGGGACTTGGAAACTTTTCGAAACGAAGGACGAAAAATCGCGAGAACTTTTTATATCTATTTTTTTATATCTATTTCGACGGAAATATTAATATAAACTATCAGGAACTGTAAAACTATTGCGGGTGCAAATAGAACTTGCATGAAAACTTGCGGTGCGGAGAGTTGAGGTGCCAACTTCACAGCGATGACTAATGATTCGTTGTGGATCAACATTTTTCCTTGTGATTTTCAACTTACGGTTTATGATTTCTGACCACTGACTTCTGTCTCATTGTAGACCGGGCTTACGACAGGGATAAATGTACGCGCGTGCGCACGTAATATAAAATTGTATTACGGCCAACTGGCTTGCGACTAATGCCCCTTGCACGTAGCGCAGGGACACGAGGGTAAATTTCGCGCGCATTAATCGCGCATTTAGGCGGCGCCCAACGGACGATACGCTTGTCGCGGTGGGCACATACGGTGGACCTCATAATTATTCATTTGCACGGACGAGATCAGGTTCCGGTCACTGCGCGGAGATGTTTATCCGGTATGTGAGTGGCAACCACCTGCCAAAACCGATACGCGATTAATACTAAACGATCGGGTAGCATGCGAGCCTCGCGCGTACGCGCGCGTTCTTAGGAATCAACGGTCGTTCCGTTGACCGTTGTCCACTTGGTCGCAAGCTACGCTTCCGCGGAGGTCGCTTGAGTGACAAATATTTACGGCTCGCCTAGAGAGGAGCGTCGCATCGACAGCGCTCCGGTGTGACGACAAATTTGTGAATAATTCAGTATTCTTGAGCTCGGAAGTAGGTCAAGTCAGGTGTTATGTAAAGACCGTATTAGATATGTGATACGGAATTTAATAGACGGAAAATTTGAATAAATAATGCGGCACGATCAGATTAGAGCGCGCCGGGGAGACGAATTCGTTGCCCCCTCCGCGCGGCTCCGTTCTCTCCTCATCTTATTCTTATTCTTATCTAGATCCAAAGCAGACTTCATAAGCCTCAAAACTTGTACTCGAGATTTTATTGCCGAGATATTTAATGCCGGATAGTGAAAATAGTGTGATTCCGGTGTACCAGTGTGTACCGAGACGCTCACGGATGAGCTAGTAGCTGTTGATTAATTCAGGTATTGTTACGAAGCGCAGAACAAACGACTGTTCGACATGCTTTGCCGGATCGGTGCCACGGGAACTTAACAAGATCCCGGATTTTTAATGAATGCGGTTGGCACATCGGCGGAGCTGGGAACGGGGAACTGCTTACATCCTGAGAACTAAATAACAGCCCCGCTTATGTATGCCCGGCTGTATCTGCCTCGCCGATCGATCATCATCGAGTTCGGCCTGTATCACCTGCTTATGCGAATCGCTGTAGTTTGCACATCGCGTGAGACCGCAAAAAAAAAGAAGAAGAAAAGAAAACGGCATCGAAGCGTCGCTCGTGAAGTGTGAGAAGATATCGGAGAGTGATCTTTATTCTTTAGAATCCGATTCTTCTCTCTCGCAAAAGCCATTCGCTTCCATTCGCTATTATTTTAAATATCTCGGTTTTTGAACGGCAAAGAGAGAATCTATCACGAAAACGATGAATCTCTTGTCAAAAGGGAAAAGAATCGTCTATTATATATTACATGCAATTAACAACCGTTCTCTGCGAGAGGTATAATAATTTGGACACAATTAGACAAACTGGAAATATAATAATTTCGATACAATTAGACAGACTGGAAATAACCGAGGCATTAAACTATACAAATAAATAAATTCTGGTTTATACCAAACCTATATTGATAAATGTTTAATATTACGTTACACGCAATTGTATCAAATTATTAATCACAACGTAACACAATGCTATGCATTCACGGGAAGACATGCGTTTTCAATATTTCAAATCTGGCACTGCGCTCTCGTCAAATTTCTATTCAATCAGTACGATTTAACATTGATTAAGCATTTGTTCAATTTAAGAGAAGAACAATAAAACAATAGATTTTGGTTTTCATTTTCATCGCGATCAGTATATTTCTCAGCGTTTCAAATTATTACTCTTAGATCTTCGAATTCTCAGGTCTGAAAACCATGGCTTTTCATTTTCTGGGTAACTGTTAACTAGAGGATAGTCGACTCTCTATCTTTTTCTTATATTATTATTTAAGAAGAGACGGAGAATCGACTAACTTCTGGTTAACAGTTGACCAGGAAATGAAAAACCAGGCCTTAGACTTTCACTGTTCCTGATATTTGTAAACCTCCGGATATCCATTTCTTAAGTTACACATCACTTCTTCCCTAACGGAAAAAAACTCTATAAATAACTACAAAAAATTGACGTGAAATAGAAATTTGTAGAAATTTTTATGTCGTCGTTGAAACATTTATCTTTTTGTAAAAATATCTACGAAACAGTACCACAAATTAAATACAATGTTCTCAAATCAAGAAATTATTGCAAGTAGTATTTCATGGAAATGTACAATTTTGTAAAAATTAGTACAAAACTTTACTAGTTCTAAAACTTTGAGAAACAACAAAATCTTAAACAATTAAAACATCTGCTTACTTGTAGACTATTACAAAAATTGACAAAAGTATTTCAATTCTAGCATTTTCCTGTCGTTTTTTTATAACACTTTAAATTTACGTAGAATATCTTAGATTCTAGCAGTATTTTTTTTTTGTAGAATTTTGTAGAATTATTTTCGGCAGGGTTGGTACCTAAATCGCCGGAACCTCTGGTTCCTTGGATTCCCGAGTACTGAGATTTTCAGACTTCGCGATTTCGGTAGAAGAAGGAAGGAAGGATTTCCTAGTACTCTGAGAAGAAAAGACAGCAACCCATTTTGGAGCCCACAATTAATAATCGAATTATTTGGATTCTTCGTAACTCTAATCTTTTACGAATTTTACCCCGCGTAACTAAAAATCGCAATTAGCTATTTTATCTATATCCAAGACTTTTAAGTAATACTAATCAATTCTCTCAATTAGTTCTGTCGATATTCAGTAACGCAAAGATAATTTTCACTTAAGAGGCACTAACCGAAGTGTTAAGTTGCTTAACTACAAAAAACCGGTCAAAATTTTTTCCCAGAGTAGAGTTACGAACAATCCAAATAATTCGATTACTAATTCTGGGCCGCAAAATGGGTTGCTGTCTTTTTCTTTCCCAGAGTACAAAACCCTCGAAAAGTCGACACTCTCGTGCACTCCGCCACGTAACACACGTGTAATTCCTCGCGAATCAAAAGATCGAAATTACCAGCTCTGGTGCTCGCATCCCCCTTCCGTTTACATTTTAACGGTTCTCCACTTCCTCCCGGTCTCGATCGACCGATCGCCCCGTTGCCACGCCGTGAAAATTGAGAATCGCGAGCAACGCGGGCGCGCGCGCTCCACGTGGGATCCCAAGCAGAAAAAAAATGGTCTGCCGGGTCGATAAGATCGTCTGCTCGAAGCCAAACAAACTATTCCATTAATTCGTGAAAGAAGTGAATTTTTCGTGGCGGGGAAAACAGGCACGCTTGCGCGAGCGCGCATTTTATCGCGCCTCTATCGCTTTACCTAAACATGCGCAGTCATCATCAGATAAGTATTAGTTAGTATTAGCGAAAAGGGGCACCGGTCGAAGCGGGGAAACCTTTAGCGGAGATAGGAAAAGCTTGTCGCTCGCCGGATACAAGCAACGGGCCTGGCAACCCACGAGGAAGAAAGTGCAAGAGAATCTACGAGATCCTAATCTTCATATAATGTAATTTATAATTTATGCTTTACACGACGTGCGTGCCGGGGATCGTTGCGCGGCGGGTGGAGGTTTAATAAGTGAGGGCTTTTGCCGTGCGCGCCGCCGCTAATCTTTCGTAGGAAAAAAGACTGTAACGATCGGTTTCCGCGAGCACGCGCTAGGAATTCACCTGGCGCGGAACATTCGGACGCACAGGATTCCCGGTCCACCTGGCGTACATAATTAGAATCGAGAATCGCTTCGGGGACCCCATTGATAAGCCCAGCCATCCGTTTTTCGCGCGAGGTGGCTGCGATTTTCTATTTTCCTCGCGGCGGGAGATTATCCGGGATCGCACGAGTACACCTCTCTCCCGTGCCGAAAAGACGAGAACGGAGCCGCGCGCCGAATATAATGACATTTAAGCGGGACGCGTTTGGCGCTCAGCTCCGGCGAATGGCTGGATTAGGGGGATCTACGAGTGCTACCGTTGTAGCGATTATTCTCGCGTTTAGAAGGAACATGAAAATGCTCAAAGAAGTAGGAAAGGCTAAAGGGACAACGTCGCACTCGCCGCTGAGATTTGCAACCCCTTCTGTCGTGACGAATTCGCGTCCGCTTTTCGTGTCGATGGATCCTTTATCGTTACACGCCTCTCGCCTTTAGGGCGTGTTAGGGCTCGCTTCCCTCAAATGTATTTCCTGCTTAATTGTTTACCTTGATTCGAAGTATGAGGCTTTTTAATTGATTGTATCATAGATACAATTTTTCACATTATTCGTATTACTAGATTTTCCTTCGAAATCTTAAGTAGTTTTAAATAAGGTAAATTTCTATCAAGAACTCGATGGATTAAAAATAAAAGGAGCTACGAGTCGAGTTAGGTTTGCTACGACTCAATGCTACATGTATTGACTCGATTGAAACAGGCCACTTTAATCTTCATCAAGAAATTATCCAAAATAGGGGAGTTTACTTAAAGTCACCAGTGATGAATAGAACTTGAAACAAAGCTTCTTGTTGACCCAACTGACAATATAATTAATTAAATGTTACATTGGTACGACATTTCGACCCAAGTATCAGGTCCTTATGAAGTAACAGAACTGCAAACCAACATATCACCATTTTATGAAGATGGTAAGAAAATACAGAGTACAGTACTATAAAAGGGGGCATATATAAAAAGTACAAAATTTCCTTGTGTCGAACACGATTCTGTTATAATGTCCAGGTAAAACAGTGATAATCGTGTTGGTAAAGAATGCGACGATGGAAAACTAAAATGACTGGTCCGTCTCTAAAGGTTGAATTTGAGACGTCGAATTTCGCGGCGAAAGGTGAAAGTTAAAGTGGCGAGTGGGAATTTTGCATGTTTTATCGTCGAAAGTAACAGAGAGGTCAAATGATATTTCAGTAAGTTTTAAGCAATCTCGTTCTAAAAACTCTCTACTAGGCTTCATACCGTTTACAAAATGAACACAGGCTCTTGCCCATTCAACCGCACAGCCGTAAAAGGCGACGACCAAACGGCCAGATGAAATTCATCGTCACCGTTTGGTCCGTGGTAAGTGTTCCTCGCTCGAAAGAATGAAAGAACAACACGAGGACGACAGCTAAACCGAACCAGGGAGGCGGAAGGGAGACAGAGTGAGAGACGTGTCCTCCGCGTGCACGGCTTTCCCACAGTTAATAAAGCTATTAACTTTATCTCTCCGGTCCTGAAACTCATCCGGATAGGTACCGCTGTGGTACCGGTGAATATAATTCAACTTGCCTTATCTGTCGGACATCTACGACCAGTGCGAACTATGGGGCTTTTAGGTCGCCAGGGAGTTTGGCCCCACGGTCGCGTGGCGTTTTACCTACGTTTACCATACCACGCTCGCGCACGCCAAGCGGACAGGCACCGCACACGTACACACTTTACGCTCGCTCGCGTACGCCAAGTTGGCACGGGTGCTGGAGCTCTTTGAGAGATTTCACCTCTAAGCGCTATCTGATGAGCCGTCCGCCCCAATAAGCCTCCCCGTTCGCTTTTGTGCGGTGTACCTATTCCGGCAGAGACCCAGGTAGGTATATCCAGCGACCTACGCGACTCCGAGAGCAGGTATACCTATAGGGAAGTCGCGCGGGATCGGGAATCCAGTTTTCGAAAAGGTGACTTTGATGCTGCAAGCGAGACGTGTAACGAGAAGTGACTCGGAACCTTTCCGCGCGTTTGGTTTCTGGCTTTTAAAGATGAATTAATTGCTGTTTCATTTTTAAAGAACGCCAATGACTCAACGCGTCGAACTTTAAAAGAGATTTCTTTTCGATCTTTGAAAATAATTCATTTCATTGACTATCAACGATAAGGATAGAACGGCGAATGTAATATCTCGACATTAATTGATCGTTTCAAGAGGGAACAGACTGGTGTCAGTTGGACTCGCAATACAATACTCTGGACGAAATAGAACGCATTTCTATAAAGTGAAAAGAAAAACTGTGTTTCTTTGCCTGCTATAAGAGAAATTGGTTTAACATTACGTCGTTAACGTTTTTTAAGGCCTGCGTCCACGATGCTTGGTCCAAGCTATTCCATAAAAGCTGCAAGTTGATTGGCTGCACATTTCTCGGAACTAGAACTTGGACCAAGTTCTACAGTCTAAAAATCGATCAGTGAATTATCACTGGAAACAGTGAATAGTTACTGATTTGCAGTCGTAAGTATACTGCTGAAAATTACAGTAAGAGAAAAGTTCTCTATTATGAGATAGGTTTCTAATGTGAGATAACAGGTTTTCAACACTCAACTTCAATTCACAGATTTTTTTTTTCGCAGCGATTACACAATCTAACAGTGAAGTTTTCCACTAATAACAGACTTCGCTCCAAGGGCAATAAATTCATAGTGGAATCACCTGATGATGCCTATTAATTTAACAGAAACCCCGCTATCCCATAATAGGGGACTTTCCTCTACTTATACTAATTGGAAATCAGTGACTATTCACTATTTTCTGTGATAATCCACTGATTGACTTCTGGAGAGTAGCACCGTGGACACAGGCCTGTACATCGTCGACGCAAACAGACGTGACTCGTAAACTTGAAAGACGCACAAGCTGAATCCGTTAATTTCCGGCGAGAATTTAAGCGGACGGCCGTCGTAAATCGGTGAAATCGATTGAAGGAATCTCAGTACGCAAATTTCAAACCTCCGCCCATTCCCACCGCCTAACCCCTGCCTATCTTCTCGATCGCAGATGTCGATCGCCGATTGCCTCCATTCGCCAAAATTCCGTATTGCAGAGAGCCTCTCGCGCGCTAACGAACCGATCAATCCTTTCATAGAACACATTCTCACCCCGATTGAATAGTCTCTCTCGCTCTTTCATTCTCTTTTCTCTCCTCCCCCTCCCCTTCTCCGCCGAGGCGCCGCTTCCGATGAATCGATACGGCACGGCAGATCGAAGGGTGATCGGCACGATAGCGACGGATCGATCTTATCAGTTTTTGCGCGTAATTACGCGTGTTGGGCACACAGAGGGCCCGCAACGCGTTGTAAGCGGGCGCGTTGTAAGTGGCCCTAACGCAGATATCGCGATGTAGCAGGCTCGCGGAGCGGCGTGAGAGGCGGGGGGGGGAGGGACGAGGGGAATTCCCTGCTTACGCGGTGGAAAATCAACGCGACCGGGTCGCCACGGGGATATATGCGGCCGCTCCGATTGAATTTCCTGTAGCAATAATTCTCCTTTACACGGGCCGCTTGGCTGCGCAGGGGTAAAAAGGCGGATGCTGTTAGCGGCGCAATTAATATCCGCGCGAAATCGTACGTCACACCGGGCGGCCGGTGCTCCTCGGGGCCGAACAAAAGAGCGGAATCAGCGGGCTCGCGGTATTTGCAAGGCAAAGAGAAAGGACCCGGTTCGCGATGGAAGGGGAGAAGATGGAAATTTTGCACTTTGGACTCTGTGAGGATTTCTCCGGGACTTATTTTTTTCAATGAATAAAGATCACGCGCCACGAAGGACTCGATAAGCTCGTATTAATCGACGAAAGGAGAAACGAAAATTTTGGAAACGGGCTCTTCGAGCGGACGCTCGGACTTTTGGATCGCAGACACTAAATTACGCCTCGATGCATATTTACGTTTCCCAATAAATCAGCCCCGATGTGCCGGATAGCGGCCTAGGCCTGCGTTTCAACGGGTTACTTGCACTCGGGTCTCCGCCGAGCGTGTAACAGCTCGTAAATCCCTCTTTCTTGTTTCGCGTAGCGCCCCGCGAGTCAGTTTGTTAGCCGATCATTATTGTTGGGGAAACAAAAAGACGAAGAGCCGTACGCGACGTCCCGTACGAAGCACGGCCGGACAAAGCGCCGAAAGGCTGATTGTTTTATTGGTTTATGGCCGGACGAAATGCCGTTTCGAAATGCGCGCGCGCGCGCGCGTTTCATGGCGCTGTAACATTCCGCGGAATAATAACCCTGAATTTCGTATTGCCGTCGTAAATCTCGCCCGTGACGGACGCCCGGTTACGAGATTCACAGAAACGCAGCCCGGCCCCGAGGATCGGCCATCAATTTCACGAAATTTCATTTTTAATTAAGAATAATGGAATATCTGTATGTGGATCGCGCAATACGGATGCGTGCCACGGATTGTATGCAGATTTCGGCGCGCCCGTACCGTAGGCCGTGCGCAGACATAAAAAATGTTCCCCTCGCTCCTCCCCCGCTTCGGATTATTAACGGGCGGCTACGCGCGACGAGAACGTGATCTTTGATTGTGTTAAAATGTAATCATTCGTTTATCCAAACATCGCGCCGTCCCAATTAGCTCGGATGATCGAGATTGCTAACTGCCGCGCCGCGTCTCGCCCCCTCGCGCGGCATCGGCTTACGGGTACCGAACCCCCCCCCCCCCGTTCGTTTACCCCGCCGGGTGCTGTATCAGGGAGCCCCCCGTTCAAGGGGTTGCCCATATAATCGCGTATTACACGACGAACCCTTCGCGAGCGTCCGCCTGGTATCCGGCCGAATCGACGCAGCCAAGCATCAAACTGGCTTACGTTGCCCATCAGGGGCTGAACAAACATGACCGCAAACGTTTGTGCGCTCAGCGCTAACTTCGTCCCCGAAATAAACCTTCGGCGATAATAAGGGGCGTCCGAGGGGCTGAGGGTCTCCCGTCGGCATATAGCGGGGTGAGATCGCGAATTTAATGCTCTCGTGGAATCCACTTGAAAACGGTATTACGGTGTGCGCGTATCTCTTTACAGATGTCTCGAAAAGTGGAAACAACAAAGAAGGTAAGGCTAACAAGTGGGACGGTAAGAGTGCAGCGTGGTCCTCGTTGTGTATAAATATAATGTATCGGTGATATGTAGTTTTTTAAAAATGACCTGCACTGGCCAATGATTTTATTTAAAAAACGACGTTTCGGTCCTAGATTTGGACCCTGTTCAAGTAATCGATATTGGACAAACGAACGATATGAGATCATTAACAATTGTGTGAACAGATAGTAATCTGTTGATTACTATGACTTGAAAAGGGTCCAAATCTAGAAACGAAACGTCGTTTTTTTAAATAAAATCATTGGCCAGTGTGGGTCGTTTTTAAAAAACAACAGATCGTTGGTTTTAAACTACTGGCGATATTAAATCTATTTGTGAAATAATGTATCAGTTTCATTAATGTTAAAAACATGCAATTTTCAAAGGTTTCAAGCCGTTTTTCAGCGATTTAACAAAATGTTTCAAAAAGTCTTCAAATATTATTAACTTGTATGTAGACGGCCGACATTTTTACATTAAAATAGCGTTCTTTCTTTCCTAAAAATTCGTGTATATAAATAACATACATATTGCACAGAATTGCGAAATTTGTTAAGAACCACAAAGTGGACTTTCCGGCAGTCTAATGCGGGGTCTACAATGCAAGGCTTTAACGACTGCAACTCTGAGGCTCGCGTTAGACCTCGCATCAAAGTTAAAGATAAGATGTCGAGAGCACGGTATCAGGTATACGTCTACTCTCATTTACGTTCACAAAGATGCCTCGTGGCATCTGTACGTGGACCTGTCGCGTAGACAAATATACAGGGTGTTCCAGGAAGAAAGGTCAATATTCTGGGAGGTGATAGTATCAATCATTTTAAGCAAAAATGTTCACGTGAATGTATGCCCCATTCCCCACTGTTTCCGAGATAGAGCTACTCGAATGTCTCGTGCACTTTTTTTCTGTACACTTCACCCTTCATCCAACCTCATAAACGTCTGCGAGAATTTACTCTTATACGTCTGTCGACTGTTGTGCTGATGACATTGTAGAAATATTCAAAATGCCTCGCGTATTCACAAATGTAGAATATGCAGATATGCTGTATGTTTACGGTTTCTGTGATGAAAGCTACTGCTGTTAAAGAATACCGTCGACGCTTTCCCACACGCAGAATTCCGAATCGTAAAGTGGG
>NW_011967229.1:0-24917 GCF_000949405.1 Vollenhovia emeryi | reverse complement strand
GTCTTGGCGAATTACTTTCTCTCGCTCAAAGATTAGATTTCAATTTGTTATATCTCCTAAACCTGTCTCCATGCATGTACTTCCATAACGTACGACAGATGGAGTTGGGAGGAGAGCTATAAGATTCAGAGTTCATCATTTTTTTCGAAAACTATTACTCGCACAGTAAAAATGAATAGAACATAAAATGTATATTTCAAAGAGATCTACAACTTTTGTTTAAAACATTTTTCAAAATTTTTAATATTTGTGTCCGAAAATTACATATAATTGATTGACATTGTTTTTTTAATAACTTTTTAATAAACAACGAGCGCCGGCTAAATCCTTCTGAGGGTTACTCAGGAGGGTGACCTCTATAATATATGTCAAGCCCAAGGTTATTGGAGGTGGGTGTGTTAATCTAAATAATTACCCGTAAAGTGTTTTCCAAGGTTTTCAGTACATTGCGCGAAAGTGGAACGCTTCCCAGCGTTCATGTTTCATCTGAACGAGGACGTTGACAAAATGTGCTCTATCTCGGAAACAGTGGGGAATGGGACATACATTCATATGAACATACTCGCTTAAAATGGCCGATACTATCACCTCCCAGAATATTGACCTCTCCTCCTGGAACACCCTGTATACGGGTCCTTCTCGTCCATCTGCGCGAGAGGGGACGATCGATTCCCGTATTAGATCCCCCCCAAGTTCAAAGTAAACGAGTCGGTGGCGGAGAGAATTTCCGTTTTTTGTCGGCACGAAAAACAGGCATCGAAAATGATCGGAGGAGCCGACCGCTTTCTCCCGGCGACACTCTCCGCTCGTTTGTAACACGTGTCCCTCGTCTCGGACGAGAGCCGCGGCAACGAGCGCCGCGACTTGACAAATCCGGCCCGCCTTCCCGTATTTATAAACACTCTCATGCTACATGAATCTGAGCCGTCGCGCGCGGTGACGAAGCGCCGCGTCTCTCGGCCGGGTCGCTTCTTACGCGCCGTCGACGCGAGTCCGTCTCGTTGCGCGTCGTCTCTCTTTCCGCGCGCGATATAAATCACCCGGATTTCTCTCCGTGCACGATCTTAGTTACGAGATCGTCCGAGAAGCGGGATATTATATCCCGGAAAGACCCTTTGCTCTAGAAAGCGCCCACCGTCCGCGTGCGATCGCGTCGCGCGATTTCCAGCTCCTGAAATCGAGAAATCGGTTCCTCGATTTTCCAACCAGGGGGAGGAGAGGAGGAAGAGGATTCGCACCCGCGAGTCTCGGAGACTTGAGATTTCGAAAACCGTTAAAATGGGCCTGAGAATCTGAGATGCCGGGGGCTCGAAGATCTGAGGATCTGAACTCCTGAGAACCTGATGATCCTCAGATATTTCCCCCATACATATTTAAACGTTTTTTAAATCTCGCATCCTCAAATGCACACGTACCTACAGCGCTCTGAGTTTTTAAGACCGAAACATATTCCGTCCTTTCTCGTGTTGAACCTATTTTTTTTACAATTGTTTTTCTTTCTACTTTATACACTCTTCGAATATTCCGTTATGTTGGCGCTATCGTAATCGCGGTCTCGATCGACTTACTTCGGGCCAAGTACATTCAAGCGCGTCACATTCGCTTCGTGAAACGGCCGGCTGCGTTTTCGCAGATAGATAACGAAGGGAAAAAAGGACGACAAGTGGAGAAAAAAGGGAACGTGCGACGCTCGTTATGCTCGACACGTCGGAAGATGTGGCGCGACAGAATTGACGTTGCATCCGACTCAGGATACATGACTGGGGTTGAAGCTCCGTCGAATCTCATTGTAAAAGCATGAAATACGTATTAATTATATATATATGGTTCTTCAAAATATTTGCGGTTCATTTTTGAACAATGCGCACAGCATTGGAGTAGATTGCGAGTTTTTTCGTTTCGCTCTTGTCACGCGATGTGAAAAATACCGATCGTTTTCCGCAAAAGAGAGAAGGAGAATCGAACGTCAATTCAGATTTTTGCTTTCGAAGAAATCCGATGTATTCGCGAAGAAATGGCTTCCTAACGCAATATCTTATTGACCGTCCCGTTGAGAGAGTCGAATCATTGTACGATCGAAATCCATAGGTATTTCATACGCAGCAGTTCCGCTCGTTGAGAGATTCTCCCTTTCTCGCGCTCTCTCTCTCTCTCTCCCTCTCACACACACACCCTCCCTCCTTACGTCAGCTTTTCTCGGCTGCGGTCCCGCTACATCTCAGCCGTTTTTACGACGCTTTGAGTCGCGGGCGTCGCGGCGGAATGCGCTAATGAGGACTTGGCTACCGTCACACTTTCCCCCTTCATCGTCTCGTGCCACCCCAACTGCGCCGACGACGATGGTTGCAGTTACAGTTACGGTTGCAACTTTAGGCTCGACTGAACATCAGAAGCGAGAAATGAGCGGCCGGTGGGGAGACGAAATTTCATTGACGAGAACATCTCTTGGAGCTCTCTCTCCCTTCCTCCCTCTTCCTATCTCTCTCGATCTTCACGATAATAAACGAGGTTCGGCGAATCATTCCTCATTCCAAATTGTTATATCAATTTTGCGGGCGTAATAACGATCGTAACATCTCCGTAATATATTAACAATATTAATTCGGGCGCGTGTAACGCTGCTTTTAATTTACAGACCCGACTGTCGACAGCTGTTAACCGGTCGACGGCATTCGCCGCGTCTACCTTTCTGACGCGCCGATAAGTTCTGCTCGATATTCCCCGCGAACTAATATCTCATCGGCTCGAAATGTTCAGGGCGGAATGTATCCGTTGGGGCTCGCGATATTATCGAGGCCCAGCGTCAGGTGCTCTTTCCAATTCTGCCGTAAATTCTCTCCGCCGTCGTCGCGTGGCGATCGCGAACCAACGAACGAACGTTACGTACGTACGAACGAACGCATCGCGCGCATAATAAAAACGAACGAGCTCGGCGCATTAAGCCGAGTAATGGGCGCCTTCGAGAGGAAGCGCCACGAAGCAGGCTTATCGGGCGCCGCTGCTGAGCGTAATACCCCATGACAAAGTGGCGCGTCTGGATCGTTGCGACGAGGACGCGCCTCGTCGGCATCCTTGACCACCATCCGGTCGCGATCCCGAGAACCATCGCCGGCGATGATGCAAATGCGCCTTCGATCCTGTCTCAGATTTATGCGCCACTTTGCCGTAAAGTGCACGCGGCGAAAGGGTGCGCTTTCCGATCTTCTAAACTAGAGTCTCCCTAATCAGGGCCTGACCAACGGGCCAGTTTTGGCAAAATGATGCGAGAGAGAAAGAAATATATTCCCTCTCATTCCACGTGGCGCATTTTTCTTTCTCTCTCGCGTCACTTTGCCGAAACTGGGCCAGACTCTGATTGGAGGGACTCTATTCTAAACGTGGCAGAGCGTGTCCGTCTTTGTATTTTGTTCGAAAAACGAAGAGGTGAACAACTGTCTATCTATTGCGCAAAGTGTCCTCCGACTTGCTCCCTAAGCAACAATACGTTTCCAAAGGCATTCACAAGGAAAACTTACAAGGAGACTCAAAGGGAAAGTAAATTGATTCACTTAACATCCTGTCGTTACGAGTAACGTGTTTTTTTTTCAATTTATTCTTTGTCTTTGCCGACACGTTTCGTATCGCTCTGTCGTGTCGCATTTTCCCGCGGAGAGGAAATCGCTCTCGATTTACGCTGAATAACTCTTCGAATCCCCCACCTTTCGGGTGAAATTTCTTGGGGGAGCAGAAATCGCGCGCTTTCCCCAGTTTCTCGACGAGGGGAGTAGACGGGGAAAAGAAAGAAGCGCCGCCGCGTCCAATTGAGTATCGCGCGGCCCTTGCCGAGTCAAGGCCGCGCGTTACTGCGAGGCAGCCGATGGTATCTCCGGTGACTGCCCGGGCAACGTGGTGCGTGCCCATCTCGATGGCCGCGCGCGGTGCCTTTATCATCGCCTGCCCATCGATCCATGGCGCGATACGCGTGCCCATCCACCAGGACGATCGACGTTAATCGAGTAACGCCGCGTTTACAGCTCGGCGACATGCAACTAGTGTCTGCCCGGCGACTTCGACAACGACTCGCCGGCGAAGGGGAAGGATAAGGAGGAAGAAGAGAAGAGGAGGGGGGAGGGGGAGAGAAAAAGGGCGAGAGGGAGGACGGCTGAAGAAGGTGCATGCCGTCCTGATGCGCTCGGCGCATGCAACCGGCAGGCCCTCGGCTCCTCCAGGAAACAATGCTTATATACTGATATGCTAATGGGTCTGCGTTGCCTTTTTATGCGACCGGGGCATGGGACCTCCGCGGGGCCGATAGCGACAACAGTACGCCGCGTGTGAAAATCCGCTGCGCGGATTAGTACGGAGCGGTTATAGCCTCCAGCCACTTGACGAAAAGCGCGTTCCGTAGCATACGTAATTTTTTTTTATGTTTACTCGGTCTTGATTAACGACACGTGTTGCAGCGGTAATTCGGTTCAAACTCGATCAATCCCCTTTAATTAATCGCTAAGAAGATTTCGTAATTTTTCAGGAACAACATTCAATATTTATCTGTTCGAAACTTTTTCTCCTTCTGTACCTCTTCTTCTCAGCGAAAGATAATCTTTTTAATGAGATGAATTGAAACATGTGTTACCAAGAACGGACTGATATTTTCGGCGGTCTTTTTTCCCTTTTACCGATAAAGATTATCGCGAGCGCGCCGGGCGATCTTTCGGTACGCGGCGGGCAATGTTGCAACGATTCTCGATACGTGCATCGATCTAGATCTGACGGCCGGAAATGCACGTGTTTCTATGATACACGCCGCATCCGGCGCCACGCCCCCTCGCCTCACCTGCCGCACGATGTGCGCGCCGTGTGCGCGCTGACGATAATAATAATAATAACGCGCGTTCGCATCGTCGCATCGACGCAACGCGCCAGGGCCTCACGGGGGCCCGCGCGCCCAGGCGCGATAAGGCCTGCCCCCCCTCCCTCTCTCCTTTAGTTATACTGCGCGCCACGTATAACGAGCGCAAACTAGATTAACTGCTGACGAGCGGGTTACTTAGTAACAATAGTAACCGCTAACTAGCCACGCCAACGACTGAATTAAACGATACGCGAAATGTTTGACTTGCATGAAAGTATAAAAAAAGGGGGGCGGAATGAATGGGGGCGTCTCCCCCCCTCCCTCTCTCTCTCTTCTCTCTGTCTGTATTAAGCGATACAAAATATTTGACTTTCATGGAAGCATAAAGAGACTTGAATGGGCGTCTACATAACTTCACGTGGATTTAACTAGCTCTTTCCGTAAACAGGCAACGCGGAATGGAATGAGCGAACGCGAACGAAGGAGATGGAAATTCATATGGAACGATAAAAATTACCCTTTTAATTCGTTCGGTGTCTCAGAGTAATAAAATTATTACTTTTTTTGAATGATTTAAATGTTATATCTTACATATTTCTTTAAAAATTTCAAACTCCAATTCCTTATAAGAACAACAGAAGAACTTTTAAAACTATCTTTCCCTTTAATATTTAAATATTCTTTGTTCTTCTTTATGCTGAATTGGAATAACGTCGGAATATTTTATACGTAATATTTTAACTAAAAGTGTTTTATTTAAAATATATTTGGAAAATATTATTTAACTTGAGCTCTCGGAATTCAGATTTAATTAATGTAATATCGTAAAGCTTGATAATATTATAATATTACAAAGTTTAATAATATTATAATATTGTAAAATTTAAAATTGAATTAAAACACAGAATAGAATTAAACAAAAGTAACCTACATTTTGCGCAAATGAAAAATCGGACTTCTCGTTGAAAACAGAATTTACACCGAACCTAGCATTGTCGTGCAAACTGCAAAATTCTGTCCGCCACCGTTTTAACATTGTTACCGGATTTTACTGGCTCAGCATTCTCGCCGATAAACAACATTACGGCCGCTAACGATTGCTCCTATTTTCGGTCGTTAATCCCGCGTTGCGTTCATCCGGCCGGAATATTTTCCGGCGGTTCGATCCGGCCGGGTTCTGCCAATTTGTGGGAATATTCTCGTCGATGCGTGCCGCCGAGGCGACTCTTCTCTCCCCGTGCATCGGATACAGTGTAAAGGCAAACTTACACGGTTCACTTTTAACCAACCGACGAGATGAAACTGTTCCTACGCGGTTACGACCGAAATGTATATTACTGTCTTTTCTTTTTAAATTTTTTGCGATTCAAACGTCTTTGCAAATGAAAAACTACCGTCATTTTATCTCTATACGTCCACGTAAATAATTGCGGCAGTATATAAATATGACGATTTCTAAAAGATACAAATATATATTCTTTACTTCCATCGTCGCAAATAATTACTTAGACAAATTGTAACACAATATCTTTCCTATTTATTCTTATAAATGAGGCGTCGGACACTTGAAAAATCAGATAGAAAATTATCGCTATTTTTTGTCACGTGTGTTACATAGGGGCCTAACTGAGGCAATTCTCGAGTCACAGTAACACCACAGTAGCCAACCGTGTAAATAAGCCTTAACGTGCACCGCTGTCGAAGAGACAGAGAGCGAAAGAGGTCTTGTTGGTCTCACGAGAGCGCGTTATGCTAGTTACACGCGAACTCCTCGCGACGAGCATTAAAGAAGCATTATGATAACTACGCGGGGGCGAGTCCGCGTCCCCGGCTCTCACGGGCCCTCCACGGGCACCCACCGGGTCCCGTCGCCTATTCACGCGCAATTTTTTCCATCCGCGTTTGTCAACAACAAATGAGAAAAGGAATCGCGTCGATACAGTCGTTATCTGTGTAGCTTGACACTCGGAGAAAAAGAATAATATATTCACTTGTAAGATTCTCTCTAGTCAAACAGGATTCTTGCTTTGGAAATGTCATTTCTAAAACTCAGATTTAGAGGAAAGTCCCCTATTATGAGTTAGGATCCTAATGTGGGATAGCGGAGTTGCTATTAAATTAATAGGCATCATCGGTTGATACCATCATGAATTTATTGCCCTTGGAACGAAATCTGTTTAGTCGAAAATTCATTGTTAAATCGTGTAATCGTTGCAAGAAAAAATTTATGATTGAATTTCGGTGTTAAAAACCTGCTATCTCATATTAAAAATATATCTCATAATAAAAGACATATATACATTATATTTTATACTGTGTGTGCGCGTGCGCGCGCGCGCACGTGTGTGTGTGTGTGTGTAAACATATATATTATAAGCACAGATCGGAATTACACTCGGTATAACACAGGATTTTATTCCTGATACGATATAATTTTATGAAAAAAAAATTCTTTTTCACACACACCCTCCGACACACACACACACACACACACACACACACACACACACACAGAGCAGACGCACACGCCTACACGCGGTCACGTTCGACGAGCGAGCGATCGATCTTGCTCTTCCCGAACGAGATCGGCTCTTGATGTGCGCAATCGCGAACAGAAATCGTGCGACATTCCCGATGAAGAAACTACTGAATGAAAGGAAACTAGCGGCGGTTCACACGAGGCTGCCGCACGCACGCATGCACGCACGCACGCACGCACGCACGCACGCAGGCACGCACGCATGCATGCTCGCGTCGAGCATTTACTTTAAAGTAAAGCGATTTCCTTTTACACATTATGATCCCACACCGTGCCGCTTGGCGAGCTATCTCCCAGATTATCCAACGTGCTGGTATCATTACCAGACACGCGAGCCAAAAAGAGCACAGGTTGTCAGCGACGAGGAAAAATTGCTTCCGATCATGCCGAGATGGACAAAGATGAAGAAATTAAGATACCGGTTACCCGTTTTCATATTTTACTTAAAAGGGAGGAGATAAAAACGGCGGGCATTTTCGCTTTGAAATTGATTACTGCGCATAAAAGTAACCCCCGATCGAGAAAGATTCAATAAGCTAGAAATTATTCGAATGAAAAACGGTTAGAAAGAAGATTGATCGAGAATCGATATTATCTATGTCGGGTCAACTAATTAATATTTTCTATCTGGCACTGATCCCGAGTCTGTTTCTTCGATTTGTCTTTTAGATTTCTGAGATTTTTTTCTCGGAAACATTTTGCGAATTGACCAAATTTTTGTTTAGATCACATGAAATATTGTTTTTACAACGGTTTAATTGTCAACGAAAATTATTTAGTAAACGTATTTAGAAGCAAAATTAAACTTAAAGTTCAGTTGAAATAAAAAATAAGCGATTTTTTGTTTCTCTCCTTAAAGTTTGTAATTTCCGGATAAGTTTTTATTAGGGATTATAGTTTCAGTTTATTGATTTGGATTTATTCGAAACGCGTACAAACGTATTAGATGTCACGTGTTAAAAGTAAAATAATAAATGTTTCAATTACATTAGCAAAAAATTGCATTACTCAGCGGAGGACGTAATTATTATATATTCGATTTCTAATATATTAACACATCTGCAATACCGCGGCACGACAAAACAGCAGTAGATAATCTCCGCTGTCGATAGCGCGTGACAAACGTCGCTCTGATAGCAGGAATTGCGACTTTCTAATTGCAACTTGCGCGATTAGCCTGGCCAGCAATTTTCATAGAACACGGTTGCGATAATCGAAACCGTTGCAGGTTGCAATCTGCCCGACATGGCCCGGAAATGACGTTAACCATCTTACCAGCTACTTTCAACTTTCAGAAAGCGACCGCCACGAACTTTTTAACTATGATAGTGTAATCGGAACACAGTCTATTATTAAAACACACGAGTACGGTACAGTAATAAATTTATATCAATTATTCATGTAAAAGTCATAAAAAGTTATTTAAAAAAGTATAAGTCTTTTAATGCTTTCAACGGCATTACCTAATCTTATCAATATCGACGTAATAGATGGAGTATTTGTGCTATCAGTATTTTGCTAAACGTTTCTTTTACTGGGAAAGATAAACTGACCGGATTTATATATTTCCTTTTTATTCGATACGCGACGCGAGAGAAAAGGAATTCAGAATTGCGGTAATTAATTACGCTAGTAATCGAAAAGGGTTGAGAAACGGGCGGTATAAAGATTGTACGACGATGGTAGGACAACGCATCGACCGAAACTCGTCAAAGACTCTCGAGACTCAAGAATTGATGGGGTGCCGTTTCCTGGACAGGACTACCCACTTTACGCCCGACAGGTCAACCGGGTAGATAATGGGATCGACCCCTCCCTCGAAGGAGAAGTGGTGAAGTTGTCAAGAAAAAGGGATGGCGCTTCGACTCCGGCTCATGTCAATGGCGCATCGCGCGCTCTTTGATCGCACCGATAAACGGGCGAGAGATTTTCATGTTGTTGTCCACGGTAATCTGATTACGGGCCAAAGTGTCCGCGCTGTTCTCGAAGATTACAAAAAAACGTTTCATTTCCAAACAAAATTCGCAGCCTAGTACATCTGTTGTTACCCTCAGAACATTTTTATCTTTATTGTTCTCGTATGAAAGTCAGTATCTATCGTTCTCTCGCTTCGATTCATTGTTGTGTTCGCCTGTTTATCAATTGGCAACTACACGCGCGTTGTCAAATCACCACGCAACTATTATCGCCCTGACATAAAAATAATCCTTCTCTCCCTACCCTTGGGAAAACTTACTTTAAATGAAATTAAAGTAATCTTCCAAATCTAAGAGTTTACTTAAAGAAGTTAAAAGTTTACTTAGGAAATTTTAGAGTAATTTTCGACACTTGAAGTGATTTTTAGATAGCCAAGCCTGTCGAAATTCCCGCGCGGCATAGCATTTTCTCGTAAGAAGAAAACCGCACGCGGTATTATAAACTATATCACATACTATCAATTATGTCACATTCTTAAAGTTTTCTCTTCAATTCTTAAAGTAAGTTTTAAGTTTTTACCTTAAATAAAAGTAAAATTTTCAGGTTTTCTAAGGTATGAATTTTCTCAATGATATTTTGATATGTAATATTTACAAGATAAAAAATAGAACTTTGCTTATTTGCAGTCACATTCGCGCATCAATCAATATAAATATGTTTTCCTTAACGCCCTTTTAATCGTCGTTTCCTGTAGAGTCGACGATTTCAGAAATCATGAAAGAATCTGTGGGATAGAGGGAGAGGAAAAGACGAAGAAGCCATGAAAGAGTGTCATCCTCTTTCTCTCTCTCTCTCTCTCTCTCTCTCTCTCTCTCTCTCTCTCTCTCTCTCTCTCTCTCGCTCGCTCTCGCTCTCTCTCGGACCACTTTAAACGTCTTTATGAGTCCCGGCTGTTAACACGACCGTCCGAGCAGGTACGGCCTTTTTTTCAGAGCCTGATTTCCTCGTATCTGCGGGATCTCTGAGGTGGCTAAGCGTTTATCCATGAAAGACTGATGAAGCTATGATCGGCCGGTTTAGTGTGGCCGAAGAGGCACGCCGCCGTTCGTAGGCCGTAGCACCACAACGTAAGATTTGTGTCTCGGTTTGCTTCGGCGATTACGCCGGCGTGAGAAGTCACTCCGGAGATAATTGCGAGGGTAGATCAAGTCCTCTTCCTCTCCCGGCGAATCCTCTCAGAGAGCGTTTCGTCGATAAACGTCCGCGGGATTTCAGCCCCGAAAAGTCAATTTTGCTTCCACTTCACAGACTTACATAGACATTATCCCCGCGAAGGTATCTGGCCATCTGTGCAGCTCCAAGCGGATTCCGCGAGTCATGCGAGTAAAATCGAAACGCGTTTCCTACCCCGAGTCCTCTCGAAAGCCCGGTATTTATCCGGCCGAGTTTGAATCGCCAGTTGCATCATTTTGAAATCGTTAATAATATCGCTGCGCGACAATCGAGTCGCATAAAATAAGCTCCAGCATCGGACGCGCAACCGGCGCCGTCCAGAAATACAATAATTAAATCCTATCGATGCGTCTATAACCGCGTTGCAATAATTAAATAAATAATTAAAGGTTGGTGGCCCGCGTTAATTACGGCGAATAATTAATCCGTAGCGACGCAAATGATGGATGAATTGTTCATTATTTAATGCGATTAGGTAAACGAGAGAGAGAGGGGGGCAGAGAGAGAGAGAGAGGGGGCAGAGAGAGAGAAGTTGGAAGACGACAGACGTATATAATTAAATGTTACTCTCGCGCATACCGGTAGGAGCGAATCGTAAAACGCTATTACTGCATGGTGGATGGTGGAATAAATAATTAAGTGCTAGGAACGCGCGCGGTAGTTATAACGATCACCTCGCGACGCGCGGCGTTCGCGCCCTTACGTTACAGAATCATTTCCGAGTTGATGGGGGGAAAAGGGCGGGGGAGGGGGGGACGAGACTGACAGGCAGCGATGGTTAAGGAGGGTTTAAGGGGGTTCCGGGACAATGCGAATCTGTAATTATAAGCACGCCGCGGTCTTGTGCTTTCGCTCCTTTTTTTTTTCATGTAAAATCTCTTGCAGCCCCGTATTATCGCCTTAAATCAACAAAGCCGCTCCTCCGGCTCCGAAGGTGGTTCTGGCGAGGGCACGGCGTGGAAAGATACGCGGGGGGAGAGGGGGGAGGGCGAGTTGAGGTCGGGAGCGGGAGGAAGGGCGACCCACAGCTACGGCAGGGCGAGCCGAGAGAGGGACTTTAATAACAGGTCTCGCTTAATAACCCACGTCCCGCACCCACGGCCCCAAACTGAATGTCATTGCAGTAGATTCGATCACGTGACTCGGCACTGTTCGTGCCGGCAGAAAGGCGTAGCGATCGACGCGGCGGACTCCCGCGAGATATTGCGCGGAACCGGTAGATATTCAACGGCGATCTTCAATCGATTTGGTCGTACGCCAAGTCCATTCGTTGTCGACCCAAACATTGACGATTTGTGCAGACGTCCGTGCACGATTACGAAAAGATTGCACACACGGTGTAAACCGTGCGTCTCGCATATCGCAAATAAGAAGTTTCGTTGGAAATAAGCGAATTTTGCTTTCTATTTCATTACGAAGAGACGCGTGTTCCATAATAGATAGTGGACTTTGCAGAAAATAATCATTAAGTTTTAGCACAAGTGGTACGTAATTGGATTTTGATTGAAACCTCTTGTGAGGTAGCAAATCTTGGCACATAATGTAATAAAGAAGAATATTAAGTTAAACTTTTTACGTATTTTAATAATAACTCAAGTTTATTAAAAATTACTCTATAGTCATTATTATCAGTCGTTGTATAGGAATATTGACGAGGCAGGAAAAAGTTGTATCAATTTTTTAACCAACTTTTAATTGCGAACGTATTTTTTTCGAATTGTTGCTATCACATTGTTATTTTCTACAAAATCGTGTCCTCCACCAATTTGCTTCTAGTAGTGCCATCTAAATGCGAACATCGCGAACTTTATATCTCGCAACGTCGATAATTTACCAAACATCGATACCGTTTGCACTTTTAACAAATGAATTCCACAATAATAGCACGAACCTTGTTAATTAGTTCGAGTTGTATAAAACTAATTCGTAGTATTATGCAGACGTGATATTGTAAAGATATTGTATAGTAAAATTTCTTAAGTGGATCCTATAAAACCCGTCTGTATTACCGACGCGGTTACATGTATAATAGTTGATTATTTTATATGTAAAGGGCCGCGACTTAGGAGCCCTATTTATTGGTTTACAGTATATTTTTTACATTTAATAAATATAATATTTCAATATATTAAATCATTCCTTGTTAGAGTAGAAAAAATTTCTTACTTACCGACCCGATGCGCAACAGCGGAGTTGTATGTCTGAATTTCAGACTCTGAAACATACAAATATAGAATTTATGTTAAAACAGTTTACAACACCAAAATTACAAGGTACAATTCTTAGGCGCGGTGAACTTTTAATATCCAGTTAGGTATTTTAATTATTATGTCGCGATAGATTTTTCGGCAAAAGATTTTCGCATACGACCGAGAGAGAACGAAATAGCTCAAGTGAAGGCAAATGCTCGGTCTAGATATATTATGTCTACGAATATAACCAACATTGGACCAATATTTAGCCAATGCCGCTAGGGTAGGGCATAACCGAAACAATTGTACTCACCAGAGGGTTGCTTCGCCGTTGCCCGATGCCTCCCAGGCCGCCGCCTCCTCTCGGATCCCGGCATCTCGCCTTGACACAGGGTGACACTCGCGGAACACTCGCGAAAGACAAGTTAATTACGTTCGCGCGCGCACTAATTATCGAAGTAAAGCGCGTCACGGCACTCCCGGCGTTGTTAATCGACGCGGACTCTACCGCAACGAGAACGAGAGAGAGAGAGACGCGATCGCGCGCGGGAAACGAGTCGAGATACGCGGGGCTAACTTCACGCGTCTCGCGAGAGAAGGGAGCGAGCGCGGAGGGCGATCTCGCGCGAGCGTTTCTCTCGCCGCGCACAGTCTCGCGCGGAAAACTCAGATATTTCTGCACGCGCGGGGAGATATCGCGCGAACTGAAAACGGGAGCTCGGTATGTCCGCGGCGCGCGCGCGAGGACACGACGGCGCCGTCGCGTCGCCGAGAGATCCCGACCGGAGATTTCCCGCGAGGGATTCAGACGTCTCGGTGGATCGCCGCGACGCGCGAGGGCCGGGGCTACGTCGCGCGACTGTTGCTCGACTCGACAATGTCAAACTTACTGCGCGCTGTGAAACGCGTCGCGACGACCGCCGCCGACACGGGAGCCCACCAGCCCGCTGCGTGTAGCTCCTCCGCTAAACCAACATGGCGCCGGATCACGATACTACGCGAGTCGAGTCGACGACGCGATGCGAACGACACTTTGATATCGCGGTCGCGCGATATTTCTCAGACAGAAATGCTCACATTGACTAAGGCTGATGGCAGAGAACAATCCGTAAATGCTTAAGACTGTCTCAGTCGTAGACGTAGGGAAAGGCAGAGAGAAACGTAAGTCGTGAAAGGCTATTGTATACGACTTACGTTTCTCTCTGCTTTGCCCTACGTCTACGACTGAGACAGTCTTAAGCGTTTACGGATTGTTCTCTGTCATCAGCCTAACAAACGGCACCGTCGCGGCTTTCCTCTACTTACGTGCGCGTCGAGGGAACAGCGAGCGTGAACGGCGATTCGGCGAACTGTCATGTGCTTCGAGAAACGACGCGGTATCCGCGGAATTGAAGAGCTCGTAGCGTCGCTCAGTCGCGCGGGGAAACGATCGCGCACATCTCGTCCCGTGGCACTCGCGTCGACGGCACGTACGATAATGAGACGCGCGGAACACGTCCTCCGACCTCGGCGACGCGACGCACAATGAGCGACGCGCGACACCACGCGAGTCGAGTCGACGGCGCGATTTGAATAACACTTCGACTGTCGACATTCGCTCGCGCGCGACGTGTCTCGGGAAGCCTCAGGTTAGTTCGGATTGCACGCCCCAACACGCTCCAGCTTGCCCCAGCGACAAATACGGTCATTTTTACGATTTGAGCGACGGCATTGGTCGTTGGGGCGAGCCGGAGCATGTTGGAGCATGCGACCCGAACAGACCGTGTCGTGGACACGAGGCTTAAGCCTATCACACAATGCCAGGCAACAGGCAATAGGAATAGAGAATAGAATTTTTGACGCGTTGGATTCGTCGGAAATTTTCTTCCAACCAATCCAACGCGTCAGAAATTCTATTCCCTGTTCCTATTGCCTGTGCTTTCCTATTGTGTGATAGGCTTTAGGGGCCTGCAATCTGCACACTCGCGGCTGTTTTCTACTCGAATTTACGCCACAGCGAACGCTGCTATCGGTAGACGGCGATTGGTGTCCCGCGTCACGCGCGAAACAGCAAAGTCTCTCTGTGCGTGGAAACGAAGACGATCCCGCGGCACATCGACGGGCTCGATCGCGCACATCGCCCCGTGGCGTACGTACCGGCGGCTCGAACTGTAATGTCTGTAATGCGACACAATGTGACCTACGGCGCGTAGCGGCCGCGGCCGCGGCGGCGCGACGTAAAAACTAAGCGGCGAGCGACGCGAGTCTGACAAAAACAACAAAAAAACTTTTAACGTACGAACATCGAGGGAGAGAGAGAGAGAAAAAGAAGCGCCGTACTTGTTTTTGATTTTCACAAGTGAACGGGCTATTATTCCGCGTTCTGGGGATCAATTCTGTATCTTACAATACAGTGAAAATGCTAAAAGTGAGCGGCTTTGTTTCTTTCGAAGGGAAGGAACGGTTAGAAAGAGATCAAGTCATTTACTTTTAGCATTTTCACTACGATGTAAAACACGGAATCGACCCCGTGCCTCGGCGCTGGCTAGTCGCCGTCGCGTAGCTGCGTCTCTCGAAAGTGTCGTTCGCTCTGCGCGAGTGTCGGTCTTTCTTTAGACCATCCTCAGTGTATAAATAGAAAAGAAACAGAGTAAAAGAAAATAATCTAAGTGTAAAAGTCAATGGTTAAAATTCGCTCGCCACGCAACACATAAGAAAGATGTAAAACTTTAACTTCGTATGCTGTGTTTAGTGTAGTGCTGGAGTGTGTTTGCGTGTGTACTTTATTCCCGGGGAGAAGATTTTCAATTCTGTGAAGCCAATAAAAAGATATTCGAGTGCGCAAAAATTGTGTTTCTGTCGGTAAAACAGGCGACCGAAGCTTTCTTAGGGAGTGCATTTATCGCGGAGTTTGACGGCCGCTCTCAGGTTTTTGGGGCTCGGCTCTTGAATTCATTCGATTAAAGCCTAACACACAATAGGAAAGCACAGGCAATAGGAACAGAGGCCCGATTCTCGAAATCATTCGAGGAAGAAACGTATACGAACATTCTGCTCTAACAGAAAAGTTGAAAGTCGATTGGTTAAAGTCACGCGAATAGCCAATCAGCTTGCAACTTTTCTGTGAGACCAGAATTTTCGCATACGTTTCTCCTTCGAATAAATTCAAGAATCAAGCCCCAGGGAATAGAATTTCTGACGCGTTGGATTGGTTGGATGAAAATTTCCGACGAATCCAACGCGTCAAAAATTCTATTCTCTATTCCTATTGCCTGTTGCCTGGCATTGTGTGATAGGCTTAAGACACGTACGCGAATATTCTGATGTTACAGAAAAGTTGCAAGTTGATTGGCTACTCGCGCACGTTTCTCTATCGCGAATGAATTCAAGAATCGAGTCCCTGTCTGCCATAATGGGTGCGTTCGGAAGCTCGCTATCTGCGCTAAAGCGGCTCTCGAACGCACCCGAGGTGTAGCGCGGCCATAGCGCGGCTTTCACGTGCTATAATCTATACATGTGCGTTACATGATGATACACTCACACTGTCACACACACTCGCACGTAATATCGCGAAGTTTGCTCCGTTTTTGGTTAGTGCCGAATTTCGTCCCACGTTTGTGCGAGATTCTCGCGTAAATTCATCGAAAATTGTCTCGGCGGTTTAATCGAGGGACGTAGCAATGTTTATGCGGGTGACCACGACCGTTTGCCGGCAGGCGCTGCTGAAATCAAACGTGATCTCGAAGGTAAATTTCTTTTAGCGGCTTTTCGGAGGTTAGGTTAGGTTAGGTTTTCACTTGGCGAAAAATGTGAAGCCGACGAGTTCGTGTCGTAAAGGAAGGGAAACGAGTCCTTAACTGGATGTCCAAGTTGTAGAAATTCTAAAAAAATAATAAATGCGCGCCGCTTCTCAACAATTTTGTGCTAATATCCATTTTATTGCGCCATGTAGAGGAATTCTGTACTTTCCCACTTTAACTTCTATGTTTCTCTCTTCGTTTTTGTATCTGATCTTTATTTTTCCTATACAAGAGTTTTGTTTGGAGACACCCGATTATTTTTCACGTCTCGTTCAAGGAAGCGCACTCTCTTTTAGGAAATTGTCACATACAGACGTATTCATGTGATCGCTCAAGGAAAGAGGACTCTTAGAAGCAACATTTTGTTGGATCTACATAGGAATTGCAGAGTTACAGGAGTCTCTTCAATCCGTTATGCCAGCACGGACGAAACACCGCCGCAAAGTGGCCCACACAGTGAAACACCAGGTTTCTGTAGAAACTTTTTCTGAAACTCATATTTCTACATCTTTCTATGGACACGTTACTGAGAAGAAATGTCCAGCTACAATAGATTATTATTAACGTTATTGTACAGAGGAAGGTTCCTTATTATGGGATAAGCTTTTAGCTAAATGCAAAAGTTCTTGTTAAATTAATAGACATCATTTATTGGTTTCATCGTGAATTTATTGCCTTTGGAGTGAAATCTGTTTAGTAGAAAATTCATCGTTAGATCGTGTAATTGTTGTGAATAATGATTTGTGATTAAATTTTGATGTTGAAACCTGCTATCTCATATTAGAAGCTTATCTCATAATAGAGAACTCCTCTATTAATTATTATCTAAATAAGCATAATTTCTTTTATTTATGAAACCTTATGCTATTGTAATTACAGTATGAGAAATGAAAGTTTACATTATAGAAACTATTTCGTGAAACTTATTTGATAATTTCTGATTTTTATATGTAGAGGCATCCACGCCGGTGCAGGAAATGTTGGAAAATGTTGTGAAAGTGCAGTCGAACGGAGAGACACCGCTGCAGAGCAGTCCATACGATGAAATACCAGGTTTACGTGGAAACATTTTCTAAAACTAATATTTCCTTGACCTTTTTATGGAAACGTTACTGTAACAAGTATCGAGAAAAAAATTTTGTTGTAATAAGTAAATTATTTGGCATCATTAATTATGAACAATATAATAATTGGTAAGCTTGTTCTCCAAGTAATCAGTTTCTTTTATAAAAGCTTCGTATTACAATATGAGAAACGAAAGTTAAATTTACAGAAATTATCTTGCGAAACTTATTTGTAAATCTGTTATGTACGTAGATCCACCCACGCCGTTACAGGAATTGATGGAAAATATCGTGAAAGTGCATCCTAATGGAGAGCCAACGTTTGAGAGCCTAGGACTGGGCAGTTGGTATCCACCAGGGATAATACAGCAGTTCTTAGAATATCTGCACATAAGTTTCGACATGCCCTGGTGGTTGGCGATTGTCACGGGTACTCTTTCCTTTATCGTAAGATATCGATTCAGTAAAAGTTGTAACGTGGTTTATTAACGCGGGTCCAATCGCTTTGTTTCAGTTACTATTTGTGTGAGGACTCTGATATTTCCCATGGTGATAAAATCGCGAAGGAATATGGTTCACTTTACAAATAACATGCCAAAAATACAAGAGTTGCAAACGAGAATAACGGAAGCCAGGAATGCCGGCGATCAGTTAGAAAGTACGTTAGAAGGGTTTGCATTGGCGAAAACCGCGTTCACTAAACCCGCTATAATTTACGGAAAATAATCCGTTCTCTTTTGAACAGGTGCACGGGCTGTTTCGGAGATGGTGGCTTTCATGAAGAAAAACAAAATTAGTCCTCTAACTAACATGTTGCCAATGGTTGTCCAGGTAGGTAAATCCCACCCGTTCGTGGTCGCGCACAAAAAGGTGATGTAAAAGAATCCATTTGCTTATTGCAATCACAATGTTCCAGGCACCAGTGTTTATGTCCTGCTTTTTGGCGCTGAGAAAGATGGCAAACTTGCCTGTGGAGAGCTTGAAAGATGGCGGCTTTTGGTGGGTAAAGGATCTCACGATGTATGATCCTTATTATATAATGCCAATAGTTACCAGCGTGACAATGTTTATCACAATCGAGCTCGGTACGGATGGCGCTAACGTCCACACGATGGGCATGATGCGATACGTTATACGAGCTGTACCATTCGTCGTGTTGCCATTCATGATACACTTCCCTGGCGTAAGTATAAAATAATATCGATTGCTTCTACAAGAAGAATAAATGAGAAGACAAACAATAACTATTTTAGCTTGAAAGCCACTATTTTACATGTATACCTTATTTAAAAATACATTTTAAATTTTCTTTAATGCATTTCGCCGTATTTAGACTATTTTAACATATTGGGTGGCAACAAACGTCATTTCTCTGGGACAAGCTGGTCTCCTAAGAATCCCATATGTGAAAAAAGCTCTCAAGATGCCCGACATGAAAGTCAATATGTCAGCAGTCAAGAGCAAGAAAACTTTCATTCAAGAATTCAAAGAAAGTAAGTTTTGCATACTGCTATATCATGATATATCACATAATACTAATATTAGAGAACAATCAATGTTCTATAAAGGTCTGCTAATATATAATGCATATACTAATGCTTAAAAATTGCATGTGCAAATAATATGTATAAAGGGAATATTATATATACATATATGTATATATACATTTGATAAAAATATATTAAATTATCTAGATTATTCTTGTTTCAGATTATACAAACATGAAGATAGCGAAACAGTTATCTGCTAGAGAACAAGAAGATATAATACAGTTTAATAGCGCCGGTAAAGGTCCCTTGGTGAAGACATTTAAATTTGACCCGACGAAGCAAAAGCAATCGCCAGTAGTCTTGACAAAAAGTAGGAAATAATTGAATTTCTGTGTATTTAGTTACACAACGTACAATATAATAAATCAATTTGTAAGTATAGATGTAATAGAGCAAATCTTATTTAATATACATATAAAAGTATTTTTAATAATATAAACTGCTAAACATGGTTCTTCTGTTTTTATATTTTCCTTAATAGGAAACATTTGTTATACATAGATATGAAAATACTATATAACAAATAGACAAAAAAATTCACAACTGAATAAATAAAAAGAACATTCGTTAGATTTAAAGATTAAAAACGTACAAAGCTTTAATATCTTCGTAAAAGTTTATTTTTATTTAGAAATACTTTGTCTTACTCTCTAAAGAATATTTTAACTGTATACGGAAGGATCTGGAAGTTCTATTTTCGTCTCTTTCTTATATATACTTTCACTGAAACGGCTGTTCCTCTTCTGGACTGAGTGATCTTTCGACACTCTGCTGCGTAACAAAGACACTTTGCGTTTTTGCCGTAAGATTTGCTTGCTGAAAAGAAATAACATTTTTTAACACAAAATATTTCCGTGACTTGTCAAACCAAAACATATTCTGATGAAAAAATTTAAGAGAATATACCTGCGTAACTGATGTATTAGTGTGACTACTGGTGGGCATACACACTACGACTAATTTCGGTGTAGAACTTTGTACATGTGTCTTCTGTTGGGCGACATTAGTCTGCGCCAATTTGATTTGTTGCTGCTGCTGCTGCTGCTGCTGCTGTGGCTGTGGCTGTGGCTGTAGCTGTGGCTGCGGTTGCGGTTGCGGCTGTGGTTGCGGCTGTGGTTGCAGCTGCGGCTGTGGCTGCTGCTGTTGCAGTTGCTGTGGTTGTTGTATTTGTGCTTGTGCCTGCTGCTGCTGCTGCGGCTGTTGTTGCTGCTGTTGTTGGATAGTACTGGTATTGATAGCAGTAGTATTTATGTTGGAAATAGTAGGTGTTTGTGAGCGCGACTGCAAGATAACAAATTTCTGTCCGCCGGTGGCGGAAGTTCCGGTAGCAGTTCTGCTTGTGCCAAGCATAAATGTGCGGCCGGGTTGCTGACCTGGACTCGAACTGGTTACTACAACATAACGTACAATTATACATAATACGCACATCACCGCCAAATGATGTCAGTGACGATTCACTCACCTGTCTGCACGACTGTCTTTCCCGTGCAGTTAGAACCTTGTTGCTGATTCGTGGTGAGTGCCGTAGTTGTAGCTGTGGTTGTTAAAGCGGCCGGTTGCGTGCGAGCCTTTGCAACTGCCGCGCACAATGCAGGTCCTATATATCCATAATCCTGTTTGTACTCCTCTACGTAATCTGGTGGCGATCGTATTGTTTTCAAAACTGGAGCGACTGATTTCTAGAAACATTTTCACAAATCTTTACTATGCGCAACATAAGAGAATATTAAATACAATTAAAAGGCACTAGATACACTTATTTTCTATGGAAGAACAGACGTGCTACATATATTTTTGTACATGTATAGTAAAACGATTTGAATTGCAGAAAGATATAAGACTAAATTAATCTTTCAAAAACTCTCGGATTACTTTTTCTTAAACGAAAAAGATTGATGTTCTTGGATATTGACGCATAGCTTTAGAAAACAGTCGACTTGTAGTTAGCCATCTCGAGTTCAATTTCAATCCTCATCCCATATGTACCATAATTGTATAAGGTTGATTGAAAAGTTGAAGACAGATTAAAGGAGTACGAGATGAATAGTAATCCGTTTCGAGAAATATATCCATGTTTCGTTCACTTGGATATGTCGAATAATTTATAGAACTGATTTTACCACAAGCAGAGTTTTGATGTGTCCTGCTCCATTTTTATCTACGCTGGATAGCCCTTGACCCTCGATGCACGACTCGATACGCTCAGAGATAGACTTGATTTTAGGGATAACCAGAGCTTTGATCACTTCAGGTCCTAGTTCACAGAGTCCTTCGATCGCCCCATATAGAGATGCCAATGGTGTCTACGAGAAATAAACAATCTTGCTTAACATCAAGCATTTTATTTGAGTTATAGGTTGAGCCGATAGCAAAATTAATCTGTGCTCTTCTGAAATTATTTCTTCTCGTCCTTTGATACGTTTCCATATTATTTACATAGCTAATACCTGAGTATTTTTCGCCAATGCTTGACTGAACATCCGAGTGACTCTAGTTTGCACATTATTCGTGGAGGTGTTAAAATTTTTACATATCTGCGCCATCAGTCGGGAAGCAAAATCGCGCAACGCCCAATGATTGTCCACGTCCGGTCTCATGCACAACTGTCGAGAAACTATACAGGTCGCAACTGACGGTATCAATTCGTGGAGCTGAAAATTGAAATATTCCGTTACATGAAAATGAAACTAACGCATCGAGTTTATCAACACACTTGAAAGAGATAAAACATCTTACGTATTTCTCCAGGTAAAGGCTCGGGTTATCAAGCAAGGCCTTGACCATCCGCATGAGGTAGATGAGCAGCGCGAGATGATTCTGAACTACGTTGACCCGCACACCCTCCGCGATGAAGGTGCACATACGCGCCAGCATCTCGTGCAGACCGGGATCCGCCGAGAGTGACTGAAGAGCCTCGGCTCTACGAGCTTCGTCGGATCCGACGCAAGCCTCGGTTATTTCTTTGTAGTACAATTGCTGTTCCACGCTGAGCTCGTGCGTCGCGAGCTGCTTCACGTGAACAGTCTCGACGTTCCGCAGCTTCTGGCTCTTGCCACCGCCGCCCGGTTTGCCGACGCCGATGTTCTGATTCTTGCTCGAGAGCTTGGTCGTCGGATCAACACTCTCTAGTTTCTGGGCGTCTGTTAAACGTTCACAGTAACAATTGAAAATTACAAGTGCTTGCGAAATATCTAAATTCTATGAAACATCTTTCCAAATTTTTCTTTAATAATATTAGAAATTACGAGGGAAAATTTGTTATAATTGCATCCCGTAGGAAACGAGTAAAACCTTTAGACACTGGCGGTGGATTCTCCGGTATGGTGGGCTGTACTCCATCGATGCACAACCAGTGGGCTCGTAACGTAATTTCCAGTGGTAGCTTCGGCCACGACTGTCCGCCAGCCGTAGCTACAACCTCGTTAAGATCTATCTCCTTCTCCTCCACAAAATGCAATTCCCTACCGCCGCCTGACGCAAAGCGGAATGGTATGTAGTCCTTGGCGAAAAAGCCATACGTTGGCTCAATGTTCTTAATCTTCAGCGCATGATCTATGTCGTGCGCAGTCATTCGTTGACGTTTTCCATGCCTCATGAATTTTGCAGCATCCTGTAAGAAAAAGAAAGGATTATATTATCATCGTTTTAAAAATACACAACATTTTTACACCACCTAATAAAGTTAAAAATGCTGTGTACACATATTTTGGCATTCAATGTGTCGTCGCGCATGGCAATTCACCAAAAGTGAAGTGAATAAAGTGGACCAATAAGTGGACAATCTTCGACACAACTGGCCTAAATGAATAATTTGTAATTCCCAATAATAAATTCAGGCCAGTCGTGTCGAAAATTGTGGCGAGTACTGGCGGAATTAAAGGTACAATCATTGATAAATTTGCAATCAATCCTGCCGCAATGGAAATTCGCCGCGCGATAGAATTGATTGACTAACCTGAATAATTTCCTTCAGTCTGTAACTGACATCCTCCGCGAGATCCTTTGCAGCCTCATCTGGGAAGTTGCCGACGCCGATGCTCTCCGCTATCACTTTGATCGACTCTTGAGACAAGGTTGTCCCGTACATGGATTCATTCTCGCTCATCTTGAAAGTTGACCCACAAACAACAGTGGATAAAGCTTAGCTTCGTAAATACGCTTGCTGCTAAACTTCCACAACTTCCTGCAAATAAATAGAACGTTGCGGTACGGCGGTACTTGCTGCCAAGAAAACACCGACGCTGTGGCGTAAACATAAATTAGACGCATCGATAAATATTACGGCGACGCCAAATTCATCTCACATCTGCAAATGCCCAGAGACGTGAGGTGCAGAATATCGACGACGGTGAAAATTACAGGCACAGTATCATTTTTAATTCGTTTCTCTGACATAGCGAACGCCTCTTCGCAATTATTACGAGGTTATATCGGGCTGCATCGCACCACTCCGACCAATTCCGACTGCGCGAAGCGCATCACGAGCGGATCGTAAGCCAACAAGCTGTACGTTGAGCGTACTGATTGGTCGTTAGATAAGAACACCCATGACTCCAACAGCGAAACTTATCACCCGAAGTTCCCTAGGAAGCCGTGAGAGAAAAATATCTGTGGAACGGCCACGCCGGTAACAGGCAAAACGCCGGGATGGCCGCCAATGCACAATGGCCGCTCTCAGGTTTCTCTCTGGTTATACTGTGATCGATGCTTGAAAGCTCGCAGCCTGATTGGCCGCTGTTTTCACGTTTGAAAGTTGCAACCGTTGCGAATCTAGTTAACGTACAGTTGTCGGACGCGGAGAAAACGTCGGTCGGCCGCAAGAATCCGCTCCGCGTTTCCGTCGATTTCGGCTCGCCGAGAGGGCGAGCCCCGTGTCCGGGGTGTCGTGAGTGAGTGGCGCGTTCGTAAGCTCGTTTGTGGCGTTCCAGCAGCCGCCGGGAGATGCGTGCCGGGAAGTCTCGGTCGTCGTGAGTGACCCATACTCGCGAATCGCGGCCGCTCCGCGGCTACTCGGAAGTTCAGTTGTCGCGTCTCGCGTGCCTCAAACCGCCGAAAAAGTCGAGAGTGCGGTGCGAACGGGAGTGTCGGGAGTGTCGCGAGTGTCCGGTCTACAACGCGCGTTAATTGTCGACCGATTATTCCGTGTGTCGCGTGAGTGAATTTCGTCCGTCGCGAGTGTTAAGTCGCCGATGCGGCTTACTGTGTGTAACATGAAGTGTGTGATATCGCATACAATGCGATATATGTGGCAGTGCATGTTCTATTGTGAAGTGTTAAGTGAGTTGTGACCAATTGGGATTACTCCGCGGGAGCAACTCAACAACCGATCCAACGAGGGACCACATGACGGAGTCACATGACGCCGGCGACGCCATAACGATTATCGATCGGTCATCGTGGGATCCGCCGTCGCAAGGTAAGTGGTCCTTACTGCAATACCGACAACGCGACAATTATCTATTGCGGGTGGTGGCTCGTAACCCCCTCGAGCGGCAATAGATGGCGCGCGGCAATATATTTCGTGCCGGGGCATAGGATATCGCGTTTAAAGTACGAAATAGGATAGGACATAGGATATCGCGTTTAAAGAAAATAATTAATTTTCGGGACTTGCGATCTTTTTGCGCCAACTTAGAGGTGATGCATCTCGTCGTCGAGAATGACTTTCGCGTTTCGGGTGACACGAGACTGCTAGATTTCGTACCCGGGCATAGGACATCGTGTCAGGACGGCAAAATTTTTATTTTTCTGCACCCGTCATATGCGCAACGTCACTTTAAAATAAAAAGTAATATGCCACTCACTGATA
>NW_011967228.1:2567888-2589821 GCF_000949405.1 Vollenhovia emeryi | reverse complement strand
GGAGAGGGAGAGAGGGAGAGAGGGAGGGAGAGGGGGAGAGAGAGAGAGAGAGAGAGAGAGAGAGAGAGAGAGAGAGAGAGAGAGAGAGAGGGAGGGAGAGATGATTAACTTTTAGAAAGTATTTAACTATAACGCAATGTTTCACAACAAACTCAACAAGTAAACAATGTGTTAGTAAATAATTTTAGATAGATGTTATAAATAAATTTACTTTTTATAGCGTGTTTGTACACATTACAAAAATTAATTAAAAATATAGCCTGTATGCGCATGATGCATTAATCAGAACATCGATACGTGCATCGTTGCGTTTAGGCAAACCGAACACATGTGGTTCTGTTCTGTGCTAAATCGCACGCATCATCATTATCCAGTAATAAAGATAATGATGACGCGTGCGATTTAGCGCAGAACTAACCGCTAATTTCTAACGATTTCTCGACAGTTTCTTAAGATTGAACCTGATCGAAAGATACGATTTTACCTGACGTCTGACATAGACTAATGGGCGTCAATGGATTAACTATTTAATCTCAGCGTTTCAGCATGTGCCCTATATTTTTCAATTACACATTACGCTCCACAAATTGCCATATCTAATGTTTGTCTGAACATGTAAGAATGTGATTATAAATGTGCAAGAGTAGATCATATGCGGAAAGAAACTGGTTGTTGATGTAATTAGGGGAACTACTTAATTTTGTTTTAATTAATTTTGTTATTGATGCAATTTCTATTATTTATAAATTATAATATATTTGTTAGAAAAGCATCGTTTCTACAGAGCAAAGAGAAATGTATAACATCACCATTTTTATATTAAATAAATTGATTGCCAGTAAAATGAAAGACAGCGTTAGAAACCGCATAATGTTAATGTAAAAAATATGTATAATTTAAATATGTATTTGTAGATACGCACGATTACCTCTTGTTTAACATATAGAATTAAATTTGTTCTTTTCATATATTTTGATTAACTTTCATTTACACACCTAACGGAGACTTTTTTTCTTCAATCGTGCCGCTTGTTCGGCTGTAATTGTTACCGGGGAACGTTCATTTATTTCTGCGTCCGCAATTTGTTTACATTGTTACTGCTCGGAAAGAAAGATGACGAGAAGAAGGATTAACAGAAATAAACTGCAGTGCTCACTGGGTGATTGTCTAGCGAGTTTTATCGTAAATATACATACGTAATCATTCGCGAACATTTGATCTTTTCCGATAAGCTCCTCGCGTAATCGCGGGACAGTTATGATGCAGATGATAATTCGATGTCGTCCATCGACTGTCCTGCACATATTTCTCTCTCTTTCTCTATCTCTCTTTTTCTCTACAACTCTCCGTTGCGTCGTAACACATTTGCCGGGATTTAGAACTTGTCACTGTTACTTATGTCGTGACTCGCGTCGCCGGTGAACAGCATTAAATTCATGAATGACACTTTCTCGCCGTCCATCACGAAAGAAATCAATTTCGTAATGTTACGTACCACGCCGCACACATTATGTGGTACGGTCATTAGATTGCATTTTCGTGGATCTGACGACGTTTGACGATTATTAGCGATGAGTCGCGCGAACTTTCGCGCATAACAACTGATTCGCGTAATCGCGGCGGAGACAGTTTGTTCTCGTAAGAGCTCGTAATCGCCTAAATCGTTTTCGTCTCCCGAAGTCGATTTTCTCTTCCGCGCCCGATTTAGACCCCACGTAAGCGCCCCCGGGGACTTTTCATTTTTTCCTCCACTGTCACGTCGGGTGGCACCTGCTCACGGTGACGAAGACTGCGAATGTCTTTGCGATTTGTAACACTCGATTGCTCGTGATTTCCGTATTCGCGACGTGACGTTATGACAACCTGACGAGACATGCATTATCATTTTTGTAAAAGAGTTTCGAGAATTGCGTCCACAGTGACAGCAAGAGACAGAGAAGACCCGGCGATATCTGTCTGGTTTCTGGCATGAGACGATTTCCGTAATCATGATGCAACTATATAATGTCTTCCCGTAACTTTTCAAAGAATCATCTCATACGTAATATTTATCGAAAATGGTCGAAAAAGTTTAGACCATTACGATCTTCTTTTACCTTCCGAAAGTCTTGTCTCGACTAAACGTGATCTCTCGACCGAACTGTACCACCTGAAAATCTCCGGCATCATTTTGCACGTAGACTATCGCGCTAAGATCTTTCTCCGAATCGGGGTGAGCTGCACCTCACAGCGCAATTCACGCTAAATTATACAGATAGAAACAACGCATCGGTTTATCACAATAGTCAGATCGCGTCGGATGCATACGAGCATCAAAATACAGCTGTTATAAATCCCCTTAGACACGGGGGATGAGCAGGTGGTAAGTAGACCAGAGAATCAAACGAACCGCGATTTGGTCATCGCCGGTGTTTTAAGGCCAGCGGAAAGTTCGCAGTTTGTGTAATCGATGTTGCGGTTCCGCAGGCTGTGAAAACTGGAGTAACTGGGCAATACGCGACCGAAGGTTTTCCAACCCTGGCGAAAATTTTACGTGAGAGACGACGTTTATATTTATTTATGAAGAGTTCTGTCGACAGCTGCATTGTTTATCAAGAGTTTTATCGATGGTTACACCGTTTGGAAGTACATTTGCAAACACCTGGTTAATTCGTTACTGACAATAACATGTTACAAACACTTAGAAGACTATAATGAAACAATCATAAATGACTCCATGTTTAAATTTATATCTCGCAAACAGTTCAATAAATGTTTTAAAACTCGACTGAAACATTGACTCGACATTTAAACAAACCTCTTGTGAGCTTTTAACAGACATATTATTGTCGCCTGGGAATATCGTTACGTTGGCCTTTCGTCTTTTCCACCGACTTAGGAGGCCGGCGCTTCTTCTCCATTTTTTCTTATTCGCTTTTTGCGCGCGTCGCGCATGTGCATTGTCCCGTAAATGCATCGGCCTGCTTGCGCACCTCCTTGCATTCCGTAATCATCGCGGGCCACGAAATGTTCAACCTTAACACGACGCGGATTTGACGTCATCCCGGATGCACGTTATTAAAATATGGATGCTATACAGACGGTGTCAATGCTGTTAAGCCGGAATTACGCAAAAATATGTTGCATCGTACCGTTTACCGCGAATCTGGGTTAACGATCCAAGTTTCTATAAATATTTCTGCATTGCTTAAGTGAAAGGATCGCACGTGAATCTTCCGTTAAGGGGATCAGCCTTAGAATTACAATTTTTAATGAATTTATTCGCCGTTGGCTCGCCGGAGCTGCCTTTCAATTGTCGTGACTCTTTCAGTTTCCTACGCGATTGGAACTCTGTCTACCGAATACAATAAACAACTTATATTTTTACTTTATTACCACACGCGGAATTGGGTAAACGATTAATCTTAAGTCACGAAAGTAGATGTCGGTTGTTTTGTTAAGTAGAAGAATGAAACTCTGGAAGAGAAATGTGAGTCTTGTCTTCCATAGATTTGTGTATAAATTCTCTTATCCTATTCACCTCAATTCAACTGATATCACCGTGCCGAAGTTGGACTATCTCGGGGGGATAGGGGGGAGAGGAAAAGGGGGAAAGGAGATATTTATCGTTAGACAAGGTTAATAACGGCACGCGAAACATCCGGCATGTATGAATCTCGATCCGTGCTAACGTTAGCGTTTCATCTCGGCGCCGCGCCGGGCACGGATCCGTAGTCAAACGGTACTTGCTATATAGAGAAAGTCCCGTGAGAGTGCGAGATAAGGAGGATGAAATCGGGTGAAGGTGGCGAGAAGAGGGACAGGGAGAAAGAGAGAAAATGTTGTGTGGCCGGTGTCATCTTTGGCGCGCGGCGTTCTCTCTCAATGGGAGAGAATTCCGATGATGATGACGAAGGTAACATCCGCGCGACGGATGGCTCTTCGAGTTTAGTAGGTAAGTGGGTCGTGCCGTCCGGTTAATTACCGATCAGCCTCTCGATGGTGTATCACGTCGCATGCGAGATATTCACCGTCCGTCACTCGCGGCCGTTGTCATGCCTCAAGAGAAGCGGGTTCTTTCCTTTTATTTTCCTCGGCCTTTCCTTCCACGCCGGTCCACATTTCGGTCCACGTACTCTCCCGTAGCGCGACTCCTCTTTTCCCGCGCGCTCGTTCCTTTTTACTTTCAGGACTTTGCGCCGCGAATCGCCGCCGAAAACGAGACTCGCTTTAACGCGCCGAGGCGAACGCTGCTCTTACCTTTGCCTCGAATTTCGCCGGGCTGCTCCGATCGTTTCGGTATTTCTTACGTTACTTTGTCTGAATAGATATCGAAAGATTGCACGGAATGCTTGTGCTTTTATCCAGCCGGTCTCATTACCACGTCGTTTCGCAATAAGCCACTTTGGAGGTGGAATTAAAAAGTTATTACTTTTTCCACAGTCTATATTTTTCTAACAATCATCTCAAGTATATACCAGTCTGTATCGAAGGTACCATGTTATTTTCATCGATTTGCCGCACCCCGTCATTCTTCAGTGCGGACACAGTCACGTATGTTAATCAATTGAATGGTACCTGCTATAAGTATTAGCTGGACTGTCAGCTTTTTCAAAAGAATGCGACTGCGATTTCGTCTAATCGTGAGCAGTAAATTAAGGAATTGCGGCCGATGCAGCATGTTGACCGGGTTGCAATCGTGTCAAGAAAACACATCCGCGCTTGAAAACCATCAGAGCTAGCACATTGGTACATGAGTGCGACAAAAGGACAACTCTACCTTTCGCCGAGCGTTTTATGGGCTGGTTTCATCATCATCATCATCTCTCTATCTCTCTCGCTTCTATCTTTTTGTTTACTTTCACAAGTGCTCAACAAACAGACGTCGCCAAATGTTGAACTTACAAAATTATTTACAAAGCTGCTTTATATCTTTTTCTACGCCTCGAAGCGATCTTAATGTAATCAATCAATTATTACTCGTGTATATTACACTTATTTGTTTAACTATTTGCTACTTAAATGCACGTAGCGAACTAATGCATTACACGATTAATCGAATTTTCGACAGGCACAGAGCGACAGCGGAATTTAAGATTTTTCTCATTACGCTGTTACGAATGGTATTTCTTCTAATTATGTTTGTTCTCTCGTTTTCGACCACCGTTAGCGAAAGATAATTGAACGTAACGTTCGAGCAAAAACATCTCGATCCGCATGAACGGCACATGATGAACGGTACACGGTCTACTATCTACAATCTGCAATTTACGGTACACGATCGTTGGTTCCTCGCGATAAAGATTTCCTCCGGGAAAATAAATGCACGTAAAAAGAATAATAATAATACTATTACCGATGATTGATAGAATAATGTATGCCAGTTTGCACTTCTCGTGTTTTAAGCGATTTTTCTTTGATCTCTGAATCTTCGAATTACCACCGGTGAGAGTTTCAAAGAAGAGCGTGCTAAGTAGGTAACGCTACATCGGCTATTAATATGACGTCTAATACGCCTTCGGTGATTCTCGCATGGTTTTCATGTCAGTGAATTCTTTTCGCGATGCAACTTTCTTATCTTTTTACCGTCGGATCTTGTGCCTCAGATTTCAATTCCGCAACTGTTTTGCATGGATACGAAAAATAATTCTTGTTCGCAACGTTCGAGCTACAATATTAGCTACGATTAAACATTTTGTTTGTATCGTAATATCCTTTTACTATTATACAAATTTCCGATCGAAAATTGATCTGCAATCGATAATCTTCTTAATCTATGATTTTTTTACGGTTTTCTGCCATTCTTGATAAATCATTGAAAATCTTATTGCAACTCGCCGGGCACACGTCTGATGACATTCTTCACCGTACACTTAATTTTCAAGAAGAGAAATATAAATTCTGACGAGCTCTATTGAATATCGATGAGATTTATATGTTAATCTAATCCACTTTCTTCTTTTCAAAGAATGCACTTTACCTCTTCGCGGAGATATTGCGACATTATGGAGTCGTTTGCTACGCTCATTATAATTAATTAACTGTCGTAAAAGAGAAAAAAAGTGCCGTTTTGATTAATACCATACATTATTGTACATTGTGTGTAATTATGATAAATTGCGGTCTGCTATTTTGCCTCGGATACGATTTACGGATACATGTGTGCCAAGTGTCGTTTCTTCTTCTTCGATGCCCGTCTAACGGCACTAGTTGAACATCTCTGCTTAACGACTCTCACTGCCGTTCGCTATCGATTCCCCTGCGGCGGTCGCTCTTCCTCCACTATCATTCCGCGCGGTCCGGAAATGAGCATCCTATATCACGAAACGGGTTCTTTCTTGGTTTATCCGTTAAGCGTCATCGTGTAACTCTTTTCTTACATGGCAAAAAGGACGGAGGTATTATTCGCTAATTTCTCTGTGCTACTAGCCTGTTCTTGCGTGATCGAAATGTATCGACTTTTAAGAAGAACCGTTTTCACCGTCCGGCCAGAGTAACGGCGGCATTTATTTAGAAACGCCTAGATGGACGCGCGGATTTACGGATGACGATACAGCAAATAAATTAGAGGTAAATTTAGAAGTGAGAGATCGAAGTCTATAAGATATATATGTAATATTGTCGTTTAACGTTCCGCGGTGGGAAGATCAAATCCAAGATTAGGGCCATTCGAAGTATAATGGTTCAACTGGGATGTATTGCAATGTCTTCCAACGGTGTGATTGATAATTGTCATAAACTCTAAAATATTTATGGGAGAGTCACTAGAGGAGCGAATGAGAGCGCAAGAGAAAGAAAAGGATACATTTTATTGCTTGATAAACGACAATTAGATTTATCACCGAAGGCTAATCATATTTATCCTGGTTTCGCGGTCACCCCGAGTGGTCTGATAATCGTATAGAGCGAGTTTCTCACTTCGACCCGTGTGGCGAAATCGTATCGTACCATAAACAACACCGGATTGCCACACGGTGTACAATTGTACGCTACTGTTCCGTTGCAAAATGTTCATTAACTTGAACAAAATGTTTATTCGCACTTGAATAAAATGCTGTTGACCTGAATAAAAAAACTTGCATGCACATTTACTTCTCACGTGTTTTGATCCTCCTTGCAATACCCCACATTTTTCTCCGAGTTTCCGCGTTAAAGCATTTCTCTTCGGTGGAAAGGCAAAAAAAATCTGATGATCCGCAATCGCAGCACACATTTCTCTTTTCACAAAGAAAGTAGATAACGAAGCGATTCGCGATATCGTGCACCTGCCTTCCCCCCCCCCCCAAATTTATGATCGGAGTTAATCGCTCCGAACGGTTTTGTCCTTGGTCGCGGAATGAAGCTAGGTGTAATCGACGCGTTAAATTATTTATCGTACACTGTCGTAGTTCCACTTTCTTTACCGACATCACTTTTGGGGGACTTAATTGTAAGGCGCGCCGCAGTTTTCCAATTCGTCGCTTTAACGTTTTACGCGGGTATCGACGCGCCGATTAGCGAAACGTAAAACTTGCACCCGGCTTTTTGCCCGACGTGAAAGCACGTTTTCTTGGCTAATACTGTTTCCACATTAAGATCTCCCATAGAGCTCACCGACCACCTTGCATCGCTATTTATGAAGAGGATGTGTTTTTACAGCTGACCGGAAAACAAATTAGATTTAGAGGGATGTAGAGCAAAAGAAACAACTTACTGACAAATACATACAAAGTTAGACAAAGAAATCTTATTCGCTTTAAAGTTTGTCCTTGCTTAAACGGAGCTTCAAGTTTGAAAGTAATTCATGTGTATTCAAGCGAAATATTGTTGACAAATCATTTGATCGAATGTCTGATATTCCGTTGAAATCATACGCACATCAATGCATAGATCGAACATTGTCAACAGATGCACAAAAAGGATACATCTTAGATAACGATAACGTAAGGCGAAAGCCCTATCGTTACACTGAAATACAACTCGAGAGTAATTATTTGCAGTTCTCAAGTGTTTTAATGTCCTCGATTTGGATAAAAGCGACGGCGCGTTACCGCTCTTTCGACATTATATGCAGTTGGAGAGATCTTAGCCTTGACTAGAGTAAAATATCTTCGAAGCTTTGCACATATTGTGTCACACGCATGAAAACGTTCGCTAATCTCTCATGTAAACGCAAAATGTACTTCTTTATTCACTTTCTGCGTTATGATAATTATTCATCCCGGTGGAAGATAACGATGTTGAAGAATTTAATTACGGACGGTTACTTTATCGTCTATCTATTCATCTGAGATCTAACAAGGCATTAAAATCACCAGAATTCTGTTCAGGCTAACGAGCAGATGCGTTCAAATATTATACTGCGGCGATCTGCTGTTTGCCAAAATTTTATACAATTATAGAAACTGTAACAATTATACCCATCGTAATGATATAAAATATTCTTCATATTGAATGCCTGAAAAATTCAAATAGCTGCATTTTAGCGGGCGTGACTTTCCGTTTAAGCACTAATGAATAAAAGAACACCACATTATAGTATTTTGTGCGAAAGGCATCTTATAATATTTCTTGGTTTAAATTTATTATAAAGAGACGAAGGATTTGTCGAAGAGGGATAACAGTAATCCAAGTAATAATCATAGGTCTAGCAAAACGAGGGAAAAATGCAAACAAAGCAGGTTTTGATTCTTGCGGAACAAATTGATATTTACTATGCGTCTTCGGCTAGTATTATCAACAATTACATTATGCTATTCACTTGTAGTCGCAGTTGAGTCGATTGTTCCTAATTTAAAGCGGAAGCTGTGTTATCACCGCGAAACACAAGTCTCGAGTACGAAATGTGTGCGAGGAGCGTCGGAAATTTGCCAATATCCGCTAGTACGAGTTACGTGAACGTTCGCTTACACGACACGCATTGTCACGCATTGCAAAATGATAATCTCAAATTATTTCAGTCCGTCAGTAACTGCCAAATCAATATCGATGTGCATCAGTTTATACGTTTTTAAACTTTCTCTCGTGGCGTTTCACTCTTTTTCATCTGTTTTACGGTACATAATTGTTAATTACGCGAACATATTAATGATTCCTGTTGGCTAGTGTGCTATTAATTATTACTTGGATTCAGCAGATAATTATACATTTGTTATCTAATCGAATAACCGATTTCAATTCGTATCGTTATTTCATTGTTTCCAGACACGTTATTTTGGACTTAAATCGCGAAAATTACATACGGAAATGATACTCTTCCTATATTTTTATTTTAAATTAGGTTTGAGAAATTATACGCGAGTTTCTGCCGCAGGAAAAACTTGTCGAATTTTTCGCTTACGTACGACGCTTAACGCGTCTTTGACTTAATGTCGAAAAGGCAGACTTCGTTTTCCATCGAATATGCGAAATCACATCACGCCGAAGAAACTCGCTCGCAAAACGGTCCAGCGACCTTGTGCCGAATATTACAGCATGCTTCGAGCAGTTGTGTAATGTGACGTATTTCACGTGCTTGGACGCGTACGTGGGGGTTATATTAAGGTAGGTACTTGACCATGCAATGCGAACGCGCGGGTACACACAGTCAGTCGAGATAATTTCTAGCAGGTGAGCGAAGTTTCTACGGTCTAGTGTCGAAGAAAGAGTCGAATCTTCTCCTTCCTGTCATGTCTGCCGAAGCACATGTAGGCATCAATGGCAGGGCTAGACGTTTTGAATTAAGGCAACTGCAACGTTTCTACTGCGCGAACAACGATTGTACGGACGTGCCTTGCGGCACAATGTCTACATTGTAAAATGTACTTGCAGGTGAATCGTTACTTTCCAGAAGTTCGCACCTTGAATGTTATATAGGCTAACAAATTACTCGATTTGCCACGCGTTAATTTATAACTTAATATTTTTTTAAACAAATCTTTCAAGAGTTATATATTTTTAGTGTCTATCACATCTTTCAGTCTTTAATATTATTCGTACAAAATTAATTGAAGAATGCGCAAATAAATTTAGCAACTGATTTCGAGGAAAATCAATTAAATTAAAGCTTGCTCGAAAAGCTTAACAAGTAAATGTTTTTTATTATAATACGTTCATGTTTCTTTTAAAAATTGCTGAGAATGTGCTAAAAATTGTGAACGTGCATCTTGTTGCGCAATATTATAAATACTGCAACAATGTTGCACACGATAAAGTTTCGCAAAACGATTTTACAGAACCAAAGACACACTTTCGGTGGTAGAAATTGAGGTCGAAAGTATTATAATTAAATGTGCTTTTTTTCGAAAATCTTTATGTTATCATGAACATATCGCATAATGCGATTATATTGAAAAATCCATTTATCTCGCTTTATTGACGCCAGTAAAATTTTATTTAAATAATAAATTCGGAATTATTATCACGAAAAGTTTATATTAATAGAAATCTCCAACAGAATAATTTAAATTTTATATTAAATTAATTATTTTGCATACGAAAGAACATAAGTTAGCAGTAGCTTATATTGCACTTATGCACACACACACACACGTATTTAAAAAAGTATAAAATATTTTAAAATTGAAACAAAGCTTCTCGTTGATTCAACTGGCAATATGATTACTTTAATTATTTTAAAATTATTGATAAGTGCATTCACACATTATATGCATTAATAACTGAGAATTAACAAGTAGATTTTCACAAATTAATATTACAAAATGGAAATTTTTTAATATATAAATATTAATAATATGATTAATTAATATTAATAAATTAATTAAAACCTATTTTTAAGTCCTTGCGATCGTAAGAAGAATACACGCGGCTAGAGCTAAGAATACTGGCAATATCCAAATGTGTTTTTCTTTGCATATTAACAAATAGAATTAATATACAAGATACAATTTCATCGTATTTATTTAGCAGAATTGCAATATAAAAATACTTTAGAATTTTCTTATAATATTGCCAGCTGAAAATTTTATTTTTAGCCTTGATCCTTATACCTAACCCTTTCTTTGTAGGACACTAGCGTATTGCTTTACTACTTCAAGTATTTGGCGTGTGAGTAGTCGAACGATTAACTCGTACTATATGGATAACGGTAGAATATTTTCGTTATTCGAGAGAAAGGCGTGAAACGGGGAAAAAATGCGCGTGTTTTCCTGATAAAAAATTCATCGTTTGTCATTTCTCTCATACTACGGAGTAGTCTTGCATAAATTACTCGGTTAAGCTGATCTCATCTTTTACCTCACAGTAATATAATCTTTCTTGAAGGATTAACACAGAGATACAATTCGCGTACACATGAGGTTTTTCACAGTGCAGGTTTTTACGGTTCTCGTGCGTTGGTCCGTTTAAGGAGTCGGTCCGATTTCTCGCCGCGAAAATTCATTTTGGGTCGCTTTCCGGCCTCCTCTCCCGCGACCATTTGCGCTCGGTGGAACGTTCCGCTCTCCATCCCGAAGTTTTCGAAATGCGCTTACCTTCCGCTCGTTCTCTGCCCAGATCAACTGGCTGGCACTGTGCACTTCACCACTCTTGCGCCCACAGCTACTTTGTCACCGAAATCACAGATTCCTGCGTGATTCAGCGCAGCATCAAGCCGAGCCACCCATCAGACGAAGCATCCGAAATTCCGCCCACTGACTCTTCGCACTATCCTTCCCTATACCAGCGTCCAGGTCGCTGGACGCCGTCGTCGATCAGCAGGACCACTGGACGGAATACCGATCACGAGTGAGTCCCTCTTTCTTTCGGGAGGTGAAGAGTTGCGATGACTTCGAAGGGAGGCTTTCGTCACGGTGCACGCGATCCTTCTCTCGCGGGGTCAGGATCAGCGAGGCACATTTGCGTGTGAATGCTACATATGTCCCCGCGATGTCGCATACGCATGAGTCGTACACCAAGTATTACAATCGGTCCCGTGGGCGATAGGTATCGCGTCGCTCGCGTATCCAACGTGTACGACGCGTGTACGCGCGTGCAGTGAGGGCGTGCGTACGTGAGCTTACGGGTCCAACGGCCGATGCTGCGAGAATAGTCCGCCGCGCGGTGGTCCCACAGTTTAAGTATTGGTTAACCCAAGTGGGGTCCAAGCGCGCGCGTGAGAGGGGCTGCACCGCGGGCCTTAGGTGATCGTCTGCAAACTCCACGCCGCGCTCAGTCAAGGTCGCTTCACTCAGGTGGCCGTTCGAGGGGAAGTGGGAAGGTGTCTTCTTGACGGTGTCGGATCACGGGCAAGAGATCCTTGGGCCAAGGTCGCGTGCCGGTTCAAACTCCGCTGCGCCTCCGGTGAAGATAGAGGTTCGGTTTTCGATAATAAAAAGAAATGCGGATGTAATTTGTTCTTCGCCCGCGTAAATGCAGAGAATGTAATAAATTTCACGTCTCACGAGAATAAAAAATTTACTTCTTGTCTAATCTGTCATTAAGTATCTGTCATTAAGTAAAATGGTTTTGCTTCAATAAGTAAATCTTTATTTGTAACATTTGTTTTGTAATAGGTCCTTGTAAAATGGAACCAAGTCTGTTTTGAGGGAACATAAATTTTGTATCGAAAAGAAGAAAAAAAAGATGTGCCATGAATAAAAAAACGAATTGCGCGTGTAGCGTATGCATCGTGTTGCATTCTACATAATTGTTTCTATACTTAAATAGTCTAAAAAGACTACTTAATTTTAGTAATTAACGTAATTTTGAGGTATCACGGAATCCCTCTTTTCGCCCTTCCGTTATTCCTAAAATACACAAGCGTTATCTATACTACTATTATAAAGAGACAGAGTTTGTCAGTTTGATTGTTTGTGTCCGGTAACAACCAATGGACCGATTGAATTGAAATTTTAACACATGTTTCCTTATTATCTCGAGAGTGTCTTAGGCTATATATTATAGACATTGCGCACCTGGGGACTGCGCATGCGCAAATGATCACACACTGCGGACTGCGCATGCGCAAATGGCCCTATTATAGACATTGCGTACCTGTGGACTGCGCATTGAATACATTTGCGCATGCGCAAATGATCACAAAAAAATTAATATTATTTTGGACACACACAAACACTTGCGCGCGCACACGCATACGCACACATACTTTATTTTATCGGCAAAGAGAAACACACACGCGCATGCACACGCACACACACACACACACGCACACACACACTTTATTCTAACAAAAATTGTGGAATAACATGTATAAATAGACTACACACCATATATTTCATTGATTAAAGCAAAAATAAATAAAACAATGTTTTATTCTTTTTCGAAAATTTTTGAAAAACATAAATAGCTTTAAATTGCCGGGTGTCCCATAGAGGGTAAATAAAGCAAGGCAAACTGAATAGAAAAGTCATATAACATATAACAAAATTCGCAATAGTTATCAAGAAATTAATTTTAATGTATGAGCGAATGAGAGCGCAGAAGGCGAACAATTTAGGCATTGAATTATAAGAGTGGATTAGGCATACTGGGGAAACCACTATAAAAAAAAACGCACCATGCTATCTACCGCAAGGTGATAAGGAAATGATAGCGCCTCATTTTCATGAAATAGAAAAAAATTTAAAGAAAAAAGGAGAATAAATAATTTTTGAGGGAAATATGTTTATGTCTCGGGTCGCCCGTCGCTCGCGCTGGCCGCAACGTTCGCCGCCCGTTCCGCGCAACCGAACGAGATCAGTGTTTTTACTAAAAGCGTTGTATTTCGCGCGTGGCTACGGCTAAAGCAAATCAATCGATAATATTACATGGTTTCGAAGAACGGTGTACCGTATTATACGTTCTCATTCGCTTAGATGTATAAATTAATTACTCGATAACTATTGCGAATTTTGAAACGCAGCAAATAAATTTAATATCTAAGTTTAAACCAATTTAGCACTATTTCGATATTGGTGAGATTTTTATTAAACACTATGTATATATGGGGTGTGTGTGTGTGTGCGTGTGCGTGTGCGTGTGCGTATGCGTGTGCGTGTGCGTGTGCGTGTGCGTGTGCGTGTGTGTGTGTGTGTGTGTGTCACGCAAAAGCCCGCGAGCGAAGCCGCGGGGAATGCTAGTAAATCATATTCGGCTGAAGCAATTGGCGTCGAATGCCAAATTTAATTTCTTTGGACTCTTCATTACTTTGCCGTCTTTGCCCCTCTTAAAGTCGAGTGACGTAAGTCCCAAATGATTTATTGCGCAGTTACATTTAAAAACTCAAGAGGGGACCTTGATATTCCCGTGATTGTCAGCATATAGGAGGCTACAGGATTAATTATTAGTCTCTGGACTCGGCTTAAAAGTCCGTTCGTTTGTTCATCAGTTTCTTTTAAAATTCGCAATTACTTTAGGCCATCAACACCGTATGGGGACAAATCATACCATTTTAACAAAGTTCAGTTGACATAATCAGGTATCATGATTCGCGAATATATAATATTTATTTAGAAATATACCAAGGTCAGCTTGCTTCACATACAAAGTTAATGAATTTGGCTTTAATATGACTCGTACAGCGCATCGAACTAGTAGTTTCACACTCAAATTATATCGCGAATTTAATACTAATATTATTAATTTCTTTTGGAAAGTTTATAAGACGATAAGGCATAGACAAATAAAAAGTATTTTTGCAAATAAGATTGTTCCATGAATAACTATCAGGGTTTCATTTAAAGTTGCGTAACGTTTTTCTCGAATATCATAAGTCTGTGACGGATTTTATGAAGATATCGAAACGATTTAATTGTTTAAATACCTTTCAAATATTTCTTGCATATCTTTCACATTCTTCCTTTGTTTAAGTTTAGATTTTATCAGCATTGACGTTAAATGCCATTAAGGAAATATGAACTCTACGTTATGGCTTGAATTTGTAATTGGATCATTGCGTTGTTTGTTTAAAAAATATAGTTATAATATTTTATAAAAATCAAGAAAACTTATTTACTGCTCCTTAATCTTTTACGTTCATGATTTGAACGGAAATGTTTATTGTAAGATTATGTTGTAAGTTTATATATTCTTCAGATAAGAAAATACAGTAAATTAAAAAATATTTAACTCTATTTGTTAAAAAAAATTCTAAAATGTTTATACAAACGTCAGTAATTTTTATTATAGTATGTATTTCTTAAACTTTCCGATTTAGCAATGTACGTACATATATAAACTTTCCAAACATTACATCAAAGATGGCCCTAAACTACCCGTCGCTTGCTTTGTTCTTAGTTATTTTGTTGCACAGTAATACATTCTTTAGTTATTTGTAATTTCTAACATACGCAATTAAGCACCTGGCGCAATCTTCCTTCGGGCGAATGATCAGGAAGTTAGTGTAAATTAGACAAGTAGCGATTTCAACATGTAACGTTTCGACGAACAAAGAAACTCTCTTACTGGCATACTCTAACAGTGAAGAAATCATATTATATCTTTGATAAATTTTTTTTGTTTAAGATATTTTTTCGATCGAAAAACTATATGCTGTAAAGCCATATTTTATCAGTTTTAAAATTGTATTAAAATTATAAATTAATTATTGAAGTTGTAAATTGTAAGTTGATTTGGTTGAACCAATTTTTAAGGGATTTCACTTTGCGATTATCTTGTTTACTGTATAAATTGATTAATATTCTACTATTTATCTTAAAGTTACTCAAGTAATTGTATTTCTTCATAAAACTTAATAATAATGTTTTAATAAAGGAAAAATGTTTCAAGATAGTCATTTAATGTACTTTTATTGTTATTAAAATTGTATAATGTAAGAAAAATCTAAAATATCTAATGCAATATTCACGATATCGGGCAAGGATGACCACTGTATGGACGATGTAAGAATATTTGTTTGTTAGTGGACAACCAAATGTGTGTCAGGCACGGTCGCGGAGAATCTTGCGAAGAACTTCAGCAGTCAAGGACCTGCTGAGCACTGGTCAATGCAGAGCTCGGTATGTTGGAAGTTGGTATCGTAAGAAGATAATTCGCTTGTACTACAATGATGCAGCAATGAAAATTACAATTTGTCAGCACAATACACAATACGATTGAAACCAAACGATCGACATTCTTGCTGATACAATTTCTGCGATTCAGCGTTATCGATTGAATCAAAATAAAACATCGAATGAGTCTAGGTCATTGAACGAACGATATGCCAACACTTTTATCGCTTATCGTTTACGTAATTGGGAGAAAAGACCGAGAGTTTGGAGTTCTAAATTTCAAGCAATGTTATAAAAATTACATTCTTAAAAGATTTGTCTTTTTCTGTTATGATTTTTATTAAAGTTAAAAACTCGAAGTTCGTGCACGCGCTTTGAAAAGAAAATTGAATAACTTCATTGTAAATAAAAGAAATATTGTAGAATATATCGAGGACTGTGGCGATAATTTTGCTTTGGTTTTGTTAAAATTCTGTTTTCAACTTTCGACTGGTATGATAATAAATTTTTTATATCAATTGAAGAACGGTATTCATAGTTAGATCTTATATTCAAGACCGTCTTAGGCTGATGGCAGACAACCATCCGTAAGCGCTTAAGACTGACGTAGTCGTAGACTTAAGGTAAGGCAGAGAAAAGGAACACGTGTTCCACGGCTTACGTTTTTCTCTGCCTTACCTTAAGTTTACGGCTACGCCAGTCTTAAGCGCTTACGGATAGTTGTCTGCCATCAGCCTTACGATCATCTTTAGATACTCCGTAGCCAATGAAATGTTCCATACAACATCTTTAGATAAATTCAAGACAGTCTTGAACATAAGATTTCACTATGAATACCTGCCTAAGTATTGTATAATAATAAATGTAAATTGTTACGTATGTTTTATGTATTTTTATATCTATAATTTATTATTTGAAAACGTTTAAAGAAGAGGCAGTCTAAAAATTTTAGAAAAATAATAGGCGTTTTATGGTATAATGATGTACATGATTTCGCAATCATTTCAATATAAGTCAACAAATCTGGACTTGTAATTGTACTTGAATAATTATGTGATATTGACACGCACAAATAACCGCGTTTTTCTCTCACAGACCCCTGTGAAGTTAGTCCCCCTTTATTTAAAATTTTAACTTTTTTTACGAGTTCCATTTACAATAGTTCCAGAGTTCTTGATGGGTATAAGAAATAGTTCTGCCCATTAAAGACGTTAAAATGAATTTTTTTAAATGGGGGCTAACTTCACGCAGCCCCCCATTTTCGTAAAAACTAATTTTTTAATGGAGTTCTGGATAGATTTCGCATGGTTCTAGAGTTCTTGATACATTTTAACAACAGTTCTGCACGAGAAAGTAAAAAAAACGAAGTTGAAGAATCAAGAAACAGTACCCCAGAAATAGGCATAACTATAAAAGTATTAATGTAATGGAATTTTGCAATTAGGATTTTCGATAGAACTCTGCGGGGGCTACCGGGAACTCTGAACAGAACTGCCGGAACTGTTCAAAAATTTTTTCGAGTCTTATAAGATAGAACGCGGTCCCTATATTTTTGCCTAAACTAACAACACATTAAGAGCTTATCAATATCGGAGGGAGACACGTCAGCTGGTTTCCTTGTTAATAGATGCATTAGATCTCACATTTAATTGGTAAATTATAGATTCGAAACTATTGATTTTCCAATCCAATCCAAAGAAATTTCCAATATCACATATTTGATCGACGCAACAGTCTTAAAAGTTCTACCGGAGAGCTAATATTCTTTTTAGAGGATAGGTAAAATCTGTTTTATGTGGCAATCAAGGGCATTTCCGTATTTTTGTGGAATTTAGCAAGATTTAAATATAAAATCATTATTAATGAAATTTAATTACGTGGCAAGAATTCATGCATCCTTAATTGTGTTTCGTCAGAGAACGCGTTTATTATTTTTTTACAGGTAATACTATAATTCATAAGATATTTATTAGTTATAATTATTCTCTGACTATACATACATATTTTTGTGGATACAAAATCCTATTCTGTATCTCTTTATAATAAAACTATTAAAAGTTTATATTTATAAAGTCAACCGTTAATTTTCTATTGCAATCGCAACGATTGTCTTGCTATAATGCGAGCCGCACGCCTGCCGCAGAGCAACCGTTATTTACGCTGTGTTTGCTTGGTCTTCTGATTGCATTCGATTCTTCATTTAAGTAGCGTCATAAATAATTCCTTTCTTTTTTAAAGTAAAATTAATAAACGTAGTGCGATTTATTGATATCTATATTTTCTAGATTTTCAGTCGTGTGCAAATACAAAAGTTTTAATGATTTGCAGAGCGGATACTGGCAATAGCGCAATTGCATTATGTGATTACAAATCTATTATGCGCCCCTATAATTGTTCTGATCACGACCATTATATGCTTATGAGAGCGTGACACATGTATGCATTTGTTTGCAAAATATAATTTCTTAATCGATACTCATTTCTGTACGTCTATGTCATCGCTGAAACATATGCAAAAAGGCGGAAAAACATCAATTGAAATCCTCCTTTTCTTTTCAATCCCTTCCCTTCGTTCGTGTCACAATCGAGACGTAACTTATCTGGATTCAATGAAATATTATCTGCTAGTGAACTTATACTCGCATATTATGTAACTCTTCGTTCGAATTATTCCTACTAATAAGTAACGATAAAAATTAATTGGTTCAATGTTATTTTCTATCAAGGCTATCTTTAAATTACCGATATTTACCTTTGTATTTTGCCATTAGTGATATCGAACTCTTTTTATTTGTGCAAGTTTCTTCCTATTCCTAATAAATACCTTTGTAAATGCTTATTGATAGGATACTATATAATTGACAGTCAATCACATTGCGTTTATGGCTCGCGTCATTACGTAATACACTATTAAGCTAATTTTATGATAACGGAAAATTAGACTTTTCTATAAAAAAGAACTAATTACTTAAGGGGATGCTGGAGTGGTTTGCTTTACCGACAGAGTCGCATACAGTTTTTGGGGGTTTGTAAATCTTACCTCAAGGAACGTAACCTCAATATGTCATATTATAGATACAAACCAAAATAATTATGTAGCATTTATGTACAAACTAATACCAGACCAGAGTGTAGAATGCATAGTAGAACATTTTCATATAAAAAACATTGAGGTTTGAAGTCTAATTCGTATTGCATTATGTATTGCAATATTTGTAATACATAATGCGATACGAATTAGACTTCAAACCTCAATGTTTCTTATATGAAAATGTTTTACTATGCATTCTACACTCTGGTCTGGTATTAGTTTGTACAATGTACATAAATGCAAATAATAAGATTTACAAACGCAAAAACGGTATCTGACTCTGTCGGTAAATCAAACCACTCCAGCATCCCCTTAAGAAGGAAAACTATAATATTTAATATTTATTTATTGCTACTTAAAAGACTAAAAATTTTAATAGTGTGTCTTGTCCAAAATGTAAAACGTTTCAAATTTACATTCCAACGAGTTTGTGTTACAAAGCTATGGTAGATTTACAAGTTTATCATTTTTATTACTTTTTCATTAAAAACTCCATGTCTGTAACTTCCCTTCAATTTCCCTTGTATGAAGTTTAAATTTACGATTTTATTTGCTTAAGAATATATGTTTTTAATTACGTGTTAATTTATATATACATATACAGGGTGTCGGATTCGATTTGGACGACTCCAAAGATTATAGTAGATTGGGTCAAACTGAGAAGAAAAGTTACATACCATTTTACAAAATCCGTAATTATTATTGCGTAATTAAGAAAAACGTCTGAGCCAATAAGTGCACGGAGGAGCGGAAGGCCGGACTCGGCAGACATGCAAAATGGTGTATTTGTTGATATTTCTCAAGATCCGATAGCGAGAGGTGGAGTCACGCATCGATCGATGACAGACGGGGGCGAGTGGGGAGCGGTGAGCGGGCGAACGGCGCGCAACGAGCGAACGCGCGACATATGACATCGCGCCGAAAAAGTTTTTCTGGTGGTAGGAGAATAATACACCATTTTGCATGTCTGCCGAGTCCGGCCTTCAGTTCCTCCGTGCACTTATTGGCTCAGACGTTTTTCTTAATTACGCGATAATAATTACGAATTTTGTAAAATGTTATATAACTTTTCTTCTCAGCTTGACCCAATCTACTGTAATCTTTGGAGTCGTCCAAATCGAATCCGACACCCTGTATATTGTTAGGCATACGCGCAATATAAATAATATATATTTAAATAATTGATTGATTTTATTTTATAAGGAAGAAAGAATTGTACATAACACAACTTAATAAAGTTAGTCGAGCATGTATTATCTTTCTGTATCTGTTAAAACGTTGAAAAACCTACTGTATGAACCCTAACGGTATTGGAAATTTTTAAAATTTTCAAACAATCATCGGACTAATATAAATTTTATTGTATCATTGTTATCAAAACAGGATGCAATTAGAAATTTAACATGCAATCATAAATATGAATTATAACCGTCCACAGAAGCGTTTCGTTCCGATAATGCGCAATATTAAAATAAAAGTTCTTTGTTAAATATGCAGTACGTATCGTCGTACCTTCGCGATTCTCATAAATCGCGGTGTAAGATAAGCGAACCGCATATGCATAAACCGTGACTTTTTGACATTTTCATTTACTTACCGAGGTAAACTAAATGTGAAATCTACCGAGGACCTTTCCAGTTGCAGCAATAATGCTAGATGTTTTACGACGTCGTGAAACCAAATTAATTAAACAACGCAGAATAACAGAACAGATTGCAATCATATTAATTGTGAAATTTCGATAAAGAAAAATCTTTTGATAATCGTTAATGTTTATATAAAATGGAGCATCTCTTGGATGTCAAATAGAGCGTCAATCATTTAAGAGTTAAAAATTTATTTGCAGTCAAGAGTCACGTTATCAGTAGTAATATCGTTGTATCGTCAATATTTCAGTGAGGAATACTTTGTATGTTATATGTTCGCTTCGGGATTTACATTTGAGTTGAGCTGCGCTAACAATATAATCGTTGAATCAAATTCAATGCGGTGAGCGAATGATAATTAAAGCGGTTATCACTGCAAACCGTTTAACACAAAAAGTTTAATGCCTTATTATAATATAATATGAAGCTATATAAGAAATAGCGCGTGTTCGCTGAAGCTTGCAAAAGTATACGTTACAGTTGTCGCGTAGTTTCAAGTATGTTTTATATTTAGTAGAATATTGTACGTTCAAAGTTGTTTCAATTGACACAGTTTTTGCTACGTCAGAAACTGTTTTCCGGATCATAAGTTAACGATATTCTACATTCCCACAACGACGTTTTGTATGTTAATATATTAAGGTTAAGATATGTTTATTTCTTTAGAAAAAATGCGAGTGGTTAACGAATCAATTACCTTCTGAACGATGTCACAGTTAAAACACAAGTTAGCTTTACCTACAAATACCAAGTAGTAGATTGAAACCTATATAAACGTATAGAGCAGTATGGCTCAAGGATAATTGAAGGATCGAACGAAATGTATGTAAGTGAGAATGTTTAAATATATTCTCTGTAATGTAAGTGAGAATGTTTAAATATATATTTTCTTGTTATACATCCTAAACTGCTAACGACATAAAAAGAAGAAATAACGTTCGCTGTAGCTTGCAAGAGTTTGAAGTTGTATGTAACACAATTATTGTATGTTTTATATTCATATAGAATATTACACATTCAAAATTGTTTCTATTGACCTTTTCTGCTATGTGAGAATGTTCTTTGTTTCTCAGTTCATAAATCAATTAATGATTTTCTACAATGGCCATTTTGCTTTTGATGAGAATTAATAATAATAATTTATTTTAATGCAACTACTTTTAATTGAAAGCGTTTGTCTAATTTTTTGTATAACAACTTTAGAAAATAACTTATATTATTTATTACGTTTTAAATAACGGAATTATAGATAAACACGTATTAAAATACATACTCAATTATAAATAATGGAATATGTATTTTAATATAT
>NW_011967228.1:2564622-2567684 GCF_000949405.1 Vollenhovia emeryi | reverse complement strand
TTTTTCATATCTCTTTTAGTTTTTTAAAAAATCGACTGTATAAATTAAAATGGCCCACCCTGTATATATATTTTATATTTTAATGCATCTTAAGTTTATTCGTAGATCTAATGATTTTAATGTGTCATGAATCATCAACCATAAGCGTAAAATCACTAATAAAGAAATAGAAGAAGAAAATGCATTTGCATTGTGAGGAAATCATATTGTTATGTATAATAAGTAAAGAAGAATAAACGATTTCATTATATTAAAAATAAAATCTTATAATAAGATATATATATATTTCTCTTTTTTCTCTATCTATCTATTATTCTATTACAAATAGTTAACGCACTAATTGATTTTTTAACCGATCCTATATAAATGACGACGACACGACACGACGCGACGAGAACAACAAAATTGCAACACTCATTCGAATACCGGAGGCGAGTATGCAGAGAAAGCAGACATTTATCCGCCTCATTCGTTCGTTCGTTCGTTCGTTCGTTCGTTCGTTCGTTCGTTCGCTCGTACATGCTCGACTTGCTCGAACAACTGGTGGCGGCGAGATTTTCTGCGATCAGTAAGTGGCGATCTTGGCCAATCTGATTATCGATACACGAACAATCATCGAGCCCTGATGCTGACCGTGTCTCTTGCCTCCCTGATTTTCTGACGTCCCCGTTCGCGGCTCGTTTATGACGTCCCGAGATGTTGTAATCGACGTCATACCAGACGATCGTAATCGGCACTTGTTAATTACCCGTTTAAATCTCCGTAATAAATGCGATTTTTCGTGCAACACGTCCTCTCAATTTTCTCATCGTTTTTATATTTCTGAGAAAGAGAAAGATTTTTCTGCGTATAAAACCAGGCACGCGAATGCGATATGTAGAGTTGCCGTAGAGTTCCAATTAATCTTTTTATGTGCTCTTTTGACGCACTTAATGCATTGGAAATTTATTTATAGTTTTGCTGATTTTAATCAATGTCTCAGTTTTGTTTTAAAACTATAGTATGAGCTGTTATGTTCTTTGAAGTTTGTTACGGGAGAAAACGCTTCGGTACGAGAGAAGTTTGTCCATTTTCGGAGTTTGTTCGTTATGTTCGTTTTTCGTATATTAAAATAAAAGTACATTGTACAAGCGTGAGGGAGTCATAGAATGTTTCATATTCACTAAAGCCAACGGCACACGATACTATCTTTCTTGCTGGATTGCTTACGAGAACCAATAAGGTTTCAGAGTTTTAGATCAGGTGACTTAAAGTTAAATCCTGATTGGCTCTCGTAAGCGATCCAGTAGGAAAAATAGTATCGTGTGCTGTTGGCTTAAGTCATAAGTGACACGCGGGCCGCCCAGTGACCCGTGGCACGGGTCACATGGACTCGTGGCTGTCACATTGTAATCAAAGACCTCGTGGGTTGAAAAACTCGGTGGTGAAGGTTGTAAGCGTGCATAGCGAAAATAAAATGTTGCTAAGTGACTCCCTCGCGCTTACCTAGATAAACAAAAATAAAACACGCTCCGAGAGAGCTCATCGGATTTGTTTAGATGTATGTGAGGAACGGCCGAGAGAAGAAGGTGCGTGCGGTTTGTAGTAGTAGGTTTAATTAATCCCGAGGCGTTGTTAATTTTAATAAATTAATTTGTCTAAACTCGTTTTTTCCTTACCCGGAACAAAGTTATTATCATTACTTTAAATTTTTTACAATTGTAAAGTACGTAACTGAATATTTGTGTTATTTAAAAAGAACGGGATGCGCATACACAGTAATTAAAATAATTAATATTCATTTTAATTACTTACATTTATATTTATAATATTTGTGTGTATAGTAAATTGTTTTTATAAAAAAAAACACTTCTTGTATCGAGGCACAAAGGCTCAATGTGTTAACGGTTAATCAACTGCAGGCGCATATCAATGATAAACAAAATGTAACACTGTTCTTGTAAGCTGCATATCGAGGACATTAATTCTCAGTACTTTGTATATCTTCACTTTGGATTATACTGGTTTTACCTGTCTGCGACCCACTTATTGAAGAGACGGCGTGACTTTATTTTTCACTTTCTCATATTTTTAATTCCAGACAAATTACAGTTAACTGTTAAATATTACATATTGACTATATATCGTATAAAAACTGTGTAGTTAGGCGAATCTATTTTTCTTACGTGCTTGCAGAAAAAGAATACCGTTCTACCTGTACCTTTCTAGTCATCATCTATTTTGCGCGCAGCTACGCAACGGCGAGGTTCGTGCGATTTATATCCAAGTCGTTATCAAATTGACGGAACAGAAACGCATCATCCTTTTGCATTTTTATTGCGTCGCTTACCGTATACCGTAATCGCTTACCGGACCGACGGGATATCGCGAGGTGACGCAAGAGGTTCGAAATGGCCTGTAGTCGGCATTCGGTTGAGAAGAGAAACATCGGCATAAACATTTTACAGTTAAACATAGCCTGCAAAAACGGACTGATTTCGTCGAATGCATTCTCGTCTTCATTGGCTGACCCGCATTCGCCGTTTAGTTGGCGTAAAAGAGCGTAAACGGACGGTAAAAGAGCGCGGTAAAAGTAAAGTCGCGATATAGCTTCGTGAACGCGCGGTTGTGAGCGCGCGATTTTGCGAGTTTCCGCGCAGGAGCACGCATTTCCCAATTAGACGCGACTGATTTCGCAATTTGTCATAGAATCGAAACACGACAGTTAAGTGATTGATCCTGGATTAATGCGAGAAACTCATGTGCAAGACATGAGAGACATTGGCGACGTGCTCGTTTTTCGCGCAGGATAACGAACACGTCGCGAACGAACGAAAATAAGTTTGAGATCGCGCGTCGTGCATGATTTCCCTTCTCATGTAGAAAGCACTGTATATCTTATATGACACTTTTATGATACAAGTATTATAATTATCGAAAAATTTAAATTAAATTTATTAAATGTTTTACATTGAATAGGTTGATTTTATGTGAATAAATTAAAAATTTTCTTTCTCTCTGCTCTTCGCTTGGAATTCCTTTTATGTAATGAAATTGACATAGTGTCACATGCATTATATATA
>NW_011967228.1:2541829-2564290 GCF_000949405.1 Vollenhovia emeryi | reverse complement strand
TTAGTTTAACCCAATCTACCGCTATTTGCAAAGTGGCTACTTTTGCATCAGACACCCTGTATATATATATATATATATTTTTTTTTTTTTTTTTATATGCATATTTTATACAGAGCAAGAGCGAATGCTAGATGTGAAATGTAAGATAGTTTTCGTTACAAAAGTACCTTTTGAAGTTTTGTAAGAAAAGTATTTGAAATTTTAATCATAAAATGATTAAAATGACCTAATTAATCAGATACAAGGCGTTAAACATTTATGCCGAATCGGGATTTAAGCATTTCATTTTTACGAAGAAATAAATTACCGCTTGCACTAGAGTCTTACTTCATTAAGTATTGATTCTCATCTATGGCTTTTTCATTAATAAATTATGATTTTGTCATAAACGAATACATTTTCACGAGCGTGCGGAATTCAATACGTTGCTGTAATATCCAATGACTCATATTATACATGTAATTTATACTTATCATTAGAATGTTGTAATGAACCAATGACCATTGCGCCAACATGCGATTGCTTAATTAAATAATAAATGGCACTAGTGTATTTAGCGCAATATTAACGTACTTTATTATTTTCGAAATTAATAAACCGAGTAATTGGAATTTAACCAAGTAATTAACATGCCGAAGTTAATTAACCTATTATTATATGAGGTGAATAAAAATTCTTTGCATATAGTTTTCTCTATCTCTTGAAAACCGCACACTTATAGCCTATATATTTTTTTTTCTTTGTTCGCAGCATCATTTATTTTATAAGAATTATAAACTTGCTTTATCTCTTTCAGAGATAATTACTTTTCGCGAAATTTACGAGCAATTATTTCAAATATATGTATACTCTTTCTCGGTTAATAATTTTGCTTTAATAATATGCCTATTGTTTCTAATAGCTACTTAAACGAATTGACACATAATTAAAAAAAACGTTTATGAGGAATAATATGTAATATTCGATAAATTGTACATAATGTATTGGGACGATGATGTTATTTCGAAGATAATTTGCAAATGAAAGCTCTCTTACGTTGAAATATTATGTTTAAATCGATTGCATTATAATATAAATTATTACTGTCCTAATTAAGTAAAACTCGTAGTAATAGTTCGCAAAGATGTTACAAAGTTAGTACAAAATGCTGACTCGTAAGTATCGGCTTATTATCGCAAAATCGTGAGATTACGTTATATATCGTTAAATCTATTATGGAGATTGTTTGATGACTGATTTGGTAACCATCACTCCAGAAACATAATTCAGATTAAACGACTTGACCATTTAATAGTGATGATATAATCGTTGGTGCTTCATGCGAACGACCTTGGCGAACGAACGATCGGTCTTGGCTCTCCCGGTCTTGGAATCCGCCGTTGCACGCTGGTGCACTCGATCGGTAACTTCTTTCCTTTTTTTTCCTTACGCGCGATCCTTTGCGATATACTCGCGATTTCTCTCTTGGCCTTAATAGCACACTCGCCTGATTCTTTCTCCTACCCTTTCTCCGGCGTGACGGTATCGCATTGAAGGTCTTGCGGCGGGAATTCGTGTTCTCGGAAAAAAAAAATATATATATATATATGCAACTCACGATGGCGATGCAATATGAAAGATTGCATATGTCTCAACATACATATCAATTTAGCGATTGATTATTATGCATATTATCCTATTTCTACATTCAAACGGTCAAATTTACTAGCCAATTTCGAACAAATTTCTTCTTGTCATCAAAATGTGAAGAATTATCATTTTCTTAAGCTTGTTAAACTATTAATGTTGCAGATTGAGTAACTAAAACTTCGCACATACTTTTTTTATTTCGTTCGCAGCGCGCATTTATCCCACCAGAATTGTAAATTTATTAAGCATAATTGCTTTCTGTGGATTTTACAAAAATTAAATCTCTCGAATGACTAAATTGATGCGTATTATATTATATTATATTATACTTGAATTTGGTGTATTGTATTATTGAATTGTATTAAATTGTACCAAACCCAAAAAACTACCCTCTAATAAAAAGTGTTTCATATACATTTCTGTAAAGATCAATGTACAATGATATATTTCTTATGTGTATCCTATCTCTACTTTAGGCTATATTGTATTGGTTAATTATAAAGTTTGCATTACACACAAGTTTCTGCAAACATCTGGGTGACGGAAATTTAAACAAGCTATCTATGATTGAACTTTCTATAATGAACTAGGTAAACTTTTTGTATTATTCTATGCTTATATAATAATTTTGACTGTATAAATTTATAAGATAGCGAATTAGATTAGATTTAAATAAATCAGACTCAAAGTTGTTTTCAATATTGTACTTTTGTGTAAATTTTCAATTTTTTGGTGTAAAAATATACGCATTTCCTATGTATTGACATAAACTTTTGTAATAAATATTTAGCATATTGAAATAAATAAAATATGAAAAGTTATACGATGCTGATAATTGCAAGAAAAAATTATGCAACAATTTTTAATGCTAAGGAAAAATTATTATTGTTGTTAAGCTCGTGTTACACTACGTAGTGCGGATCGCGGATCAGATTGAGATTGTGGATCGCGGATTGCATTTCAGTCAATCAAACGAGATAGTACCCGATTGGTTGGATTGTGATCCGCGATTCGCAATCTCATCCGATCCGCGATCCTCAATGCATAGTGTGGCACAGGCTTTATATTATATTACTCGATTGTGTTTACATGTGCAGGCTTAGGTATGTACATAGTTACATACTCACTCTACTAACCACTCAAAGCTATAATTATATCTTTCTTTCGGATGTGCTAGCTGTGATTAAGAGAAATGCAAACCACAAATTTGCTGTTGTACAATATTCCGGAAATGGTCTTTTTTCACTTTCCTTACTTTGATATATCGTAGTACAAGAATTCTTAATCTTATTACATTATGTAATATTACATTTCGATTTCCGCAAGTTTGATTACGTAGAACTGATGCAGCGATACTTCGTAACGTGATATGCTCAGGAAACGAAAAATTTTACAGCGTTTATATCTTAGAAATGTTTTAAAATTTAGCTTTCTTTTAAGAAAATTATTATTGTTCTTCTAGACACTACGAATTTTCGTATACTTTGAAGGAAAAATTTCTGGCTAAAGCGTAAAAAAATAGAGGATTATTTTTAACATAATGCGTAATTGTTATAAAATGTTAAATAAATGTTTGTTTGCAAACAATGATTACAAAGTATGTTTATTAATAAAAGTTAATAAAAATTGAATTCAATATATGATTAAAAGCAATCTTTCGCATGATTAAATAAATTATTCTTTCAAATTACATTCTTTTATTTTAAAGGCAATATCTGGTAAATTTTTAAGTAAAGTTGTAAAGTAACAATCTTATTAAAATGCATTAAAGTATTATATAAAGTAAAGTTCCGTAAATAATTTAATATTAAAGATTTTTTGGAATTTAAGTTCCAGGATCTATAGGTTAATTGTTCAAAAATGTATAAGTTTTTCAATAACACAGAAGAGAGAAAAAATTAAAAAAAATAGACGGAAATGCACTCATCATTTTAATTACAGGAGGGTGTAATGCAAACGCTGCTAGGGATGCGTGCATGGACTGGGAGAGTCTATACTGAAGATAATCGTGCGAATTGCATTATACAACTTTCTTAATTCTTAAATGACGTAACGTAAGCTGTCGGCGGAGAAGAGAGGACAGAGGAGAGAACAACCTGGACCGATGCGGTTCCCTTGGTCATTCGGGGGAGACCCCACCAACGCCGTGATTGCAACAGCAGAATTCTAATGTTTTACTACCCCACTTCTTGCACTTGTTCGATCCCGAAAGTGGGAAGCACTTCGGACATACTCCAAACGATCGCGATCGCGGTTGTTCAGTTCTTTGGGAGCATTGGATCACGTGAGAACGATCATTACGAGATCGAAAGTTGTCTCGTAGGAGGATCGGCGATCGTTCCCTTTCGAGTACCGGTCAGTGTAGAGATCGGTGACGTTTCAATCCCTTTCTAAAAATTACTAGAAACGAAGCTCTTGTTTGTATCGTAATATCGTGAAAGAATTCCTAATTCGAAAATCGTATCGTGCCGTAGTATAATTTTCCTGTGCGTCGCGCGATCTTGGAAGAAGAAAGAAGAAAGAAGAAAGAAGAAAGAGACTCGGGATCGCGCGCGAGTTTACTTGAGTGGACTGCGCGAATTATCCTAGGATGAACTAGTGGATCCTATTATCGCACGTGATCTCGCGAGTTAAATTCGAAAGGTAAGCTCTGTCGCGGCGGCTCGCAGATCCATTATTCTTATAGAAAATACGCTCCCTCGAATAATTATCCTCCAATAATTACTTTGTCTGCTAAATAATTAATACGGGACTGATAGCTTATATTATTCCGTAAAATCGACATGTTAGTTTTTACTGTTACCATTCACTGACGCTAACCACTACTCCTGAGTTAATATTTCCTGAATGAAAGTGACGGGTTTCATATAACGAGAGATTCTTGACTTACTGCGCTGCATTTTCGCGAGCACCGCTACTTGCGCATCATTACGAGAGAAATGAAAATGGGTTTTGATTTTCTTTGATATAGGTTTAACGAGCTACGCCGACAGTGATTTCACTTCCACCGTGTCATGCTACGATTACTATCTGAAACGATGTAGGCATTGACATTCACGAAAAGTTTTACAGTTGCACGTGCAAGTTAATATGGGAATAAAAAAAAATATGCAGAGAGAACGTTTATTACTAACATAAAAAAATGCTTGCTACTTTAATAGTTTTTATATTAAACTTTCTTTCTGATGAAAATAGAGTGATAAAACGAAAGGAATTCGTTATCATAGATCAATTTCTCTCTCTTAATTTTTACCACATACACACTTTTACCATACACACAAACACACACACACACACAATGGGAAAGCAATACCTTTCAATTATAGTACATTAAAAGAATGAAACTGAATTAGATTCTTGTTTAATAGGTACATTGACTGTTACGACTTTCAATATTATCAGTGACACTGACCTCTCTGTTTATGCTGCGTCAGTCATCGTTAACGTTATAATAACTTAAGGTGTATAACACATAATTATACTCAATTATTAGGACTGCGCCTTGAGCGTAGTAAAAAGATAAAACAGGGTGCATGATAAGCAAAAATTAATACTTTTACTCATCATTATTCAATTTCGCATTTCATTATCTTGCTTATCGCAAACATAATGTGCTCGGCGTGAATGGAAAGTCAGCTAACTATGCTTTTAATATCTTTCCTATCAACCTTTTTTAGGTTCAACTTTGCAGAAATCGACTAAAACAATATCATTATAGTTACTTGAATGTAGCGGTTTTTGTGGTATGGAATGCAAATATCTTCTTGTGCAGCTGCTAGTGAAAGTACTAAAGAAAACAAAATGTCTCACATTACGCCAATGCCTCTGCGTTGCAACTCTAATATTAAATTACTCTTACAAACTCTCTTCTCCGAGAACGGATTGGGAGAAAGAGCAAACTTATACAAGATCGCAAACTTATACAATATCGTCATCCAGTCATTATTTTTTTGGGGGGATAAATAAATTCTTTTATCGATCGATGGATATGTTGCTCAGGTGCTTCTCTTTTTGCATAAATTACGCGCCGGTTGAAAGTGCGATTAGTGGCAACAGATACGCATAATTCACGGAAGTAATATGTGCAGATTATAGTTGTAATAGTATGTTACGAGTAAAGGCATATTTTGCGATGCTATTGAATTATTTCTCTTTTAGTCTCATTACTAGTGATCCAGAGTCTGCGAATGAGCAGTCGATTTTTTAAATAAACAAATTATTGTTACATCGACTGATTGCACGACGTATCTTGTGGCACGTACAAATGAATATCAAATTATAATTTATATCCTTTTTTTGCAGACACAGAGCAGAGAAAACTGTTTTATTTGGCTTTCATAAAATGTTCAACAATTTATTAGTAATATAAGATTTTCTGTATCGAATCATCGAGAGGGAATTAAAGAAACAATTGCCTTTTACGCTTGTTCTACCATTACTACCGTTCTATCATACCACCCCACTACGCAAGCTACTTTGCTTCGTCAGATTGGATATGTTTTCACATTTCACACTTACGCGCGTACTAATTATTACACACTGCAGAGCGTAAAGCCGATATGTGTAATTGGTTACTTTTATTTTCATGAATAGTTTATATCAAAGAGTACAATGTTTTTGAGTAAAAATAGGAAATGAATTAATGCAGAAAGCTGTATTAATTCCAGGAATACGTACGCACTATGTTTATTTATGTACTTTATCAATGTATTATAATTGCGCGTGGAGAAAAGATTTCAAAAAAGTACTTTTTAAATTTCCTTCTCTGTATTGGAACGGAAACAGTAGAAATAAAAAGACACCGCGCTCAGATTAATAATTACATGCTTACCAATAAGAAGAACATAATGTATCCTGTTTCACGTACGCCTTTTAAACCCACTTTACACGATCTATAATTCGCGACAGTATTCAAGATAGAATTCTATTTTAAAATTATAATTCTGATTGTTCAAATGTTTTCTGTATTACACGATACATAAAAATTTAAAAATGGAATTCTGTCTCGAATTCTGTTGCGAATTATAGATCGTGTAAAGTGGGCTTTAGAAATCAATTAATGAGCAACGATAAATCATGTTTGTGGCATAAATTTGAAAAAAACTTTAGAATTTGATACAAATGAGAGAAAGAAAAGACGCAAAACGCGCGTTACCATTTCTAATAATAGGTTTAATATTTCTCTCTCACTCTCTCCCTCTCTCTCTCTTTTTCTCTGATAGCGGCGAAATTGCTTGCAGACATAAATAAATCTCGAAGACTAAAACTGTTATAACCTATCAATTAATTTATCTTTATTATATATCAAGTCATATATCATCCGTTATATTGCCATGATTTCCGAAAAATTATTTTCTGCTTTTCACAGAATAATGAAAATTTCCAACTATTAAGTTAATTTATATAGACTTTTTTCTTTGGCGTTGTATGCATGTACAATGCAATTCTAAAGCGAATATGAATTATGATGTATATAAGAGGTCGTAAGTTCGTTTCACTGTCAATGGCATCCTCGATAACGGGATGTCTAGCCATGCAGACAGACGGATGCTCCTATTCCTCAACCGCGTGCATGCACGCGATTGCATGCATGAATGTCGTGAATACCCATTTACTCTAATGCACGTGAACTTTCGTATACTATATATGCACATATACATGTATATACATGTATATCAAGGTGTCCTAAGACCACCGGATATCCTTTTCATCATGGATTCTTCAGAAAATTTCAAGACAAAAAATTCTAATACAAAAATATCGAGGCTATAATAGTTTTTAAATAATAAGCGATTATATTTCACAAATGGTAGGCCTGAGATTTCGCGCACTCAGTTACGCACCCACGGAAAAAATTTCGAATCCAATGCTATTACACTTCAATGTATCATAAAGTAGGATCGATATAGCGCCAATCATATTTATTATAGAGAAAGGAATACTTTAATCTTAAATGAAAAATTCGAAAATCTAGAATCGTCTTTTACCGAATATCGTGGTGCCAGCTTCGTGCGTTCTAAGATGGAGGAAAAATTTATTCTAAACGCGAGAATATACAGGGTGTCGGATTCGATTTGGACCACTCCAAAGATTATAGTAGATTGGGTCAAACTGAGAAGAAAAGTTATATAACATTTTACAAAATCCGTAATTATTATCGCGTAATTAAGAAAACCGTCTGAGCCAATAAGTGCACGGAGGAGCGGAAGGCCGGACTCGGCAACATGCAAAATGGTGTATCTGTTGACATCTCTCAAGATCCGATAGCGAGAGGTGGAGTCACGCATCGATCGATGAGTGACGTCGGCGAGCGGGGAGCGATGAGCGGGCGAACAGCGCGCAGCGAGCGAACGCGCGACATATGACATCGCGCCGAAAAAGTTTTTCTGGTGGTAGGAGAATAATACACCATTTTGCATGTCTGCCGAGTCCGGCCTTCAGCTCCTCCGTGCACTTATTGGCTTAGACGTTTTTCTTAATTACGCGATAATAATTACGGATTTTGGAAAATGGTATATAACTTTTCTTCTCAGTTTGACCCAGTCTACTATAATCTTTGGAGTGGTCCAAATCAAATTCGACACCCTGTATAAAGTTATTCTTGTCTCAATATAGTAAGTAAATCTTTTTTAATTCGATAGAAGAGAATAAGAATTATTGATTTTACTTGAATATTGTCTTATTTTTATACAAAATGAGATTGCGAGAAATATAAACGCGTTAAGAATATTTTTTGTCTCGGTAACAGAAATTCTTTCTGAGGGTGCGGCGACACGACAAGTGATAAAAGTGTTCCTATAAATATCGTCCTTTTTAGCACAGTAACAACCTTCATGGCAAATGATATTGATCGACCACTTTGACAGCTGTGCAACACTTTGAAGTTACAACATGTTGCAAATTTTTACTCGAATTATATTTAAGATGTTTTAAGTTCACATGACCGGATATTCGGATAGGATACTAATACAACGCGTAAAGAAGTGGGAAAACGTATAGCGGCGATGTTATTGAAATTGATGCGATAAGCATATCACTTGTCACGTTGCCGTGCCTGAGCGCGCGAAATCTCAGGCCTATCATTTGTGAGATATAATCGCTTATTGTTTAAAAACTATTATAGCCTCGACGTGTTTGTTTTTGTATCAGAATTTTTGTCTTGAAATTTTTTAAAGAATCTGTGAGTAAAAAGATATCCAGGTGGTTTCAGGGCACATTATATATAATTTAGTACCAATTATATATAACATATTATATATAACACATACATATTATATGTATATGTATACATATATACAAATGTATTTATTGACGGTGAAATGGCCGACGGGAAGAAAGCGTAGCAGGAAACCAATGACATGTTGTTACGTTGGTCGACTTAACTGGTAAGACAGCATAAGTGATCCTGAAAGTACGCGGTCGCAAGGTTGATATTGTGAGTTCGCGAGAGCTGCGCGCGAGTATTTGCATTAGTATAACAAAACGAAGCATTCGTTACACACTTGAAACTTCTAATTAACGATTAGCTTTTTCGATCATGCGTGCAATTATTTCTAATAGCCGTTCCGTAAAATAAAACGTAATACTTGAACAATTAAAAAAATATTCAGATCAAAGAGGATCAATATATAATTAACATGTACATGTATTATATATCCGAGCAAAGCTTTCATCACGCGGCCGGCAAACGTAATGATATTTGAATAATTTAAATCACCGGATTGACGGAGTTCTAAAAAGCTACTGTGATTAATGCAAATAACAAGACCTTTTCTACATGCGGTATTGCGTAATTGTCGTTAACAATACGTGATTTAATACAACGAGAGAAACGTAAAATAATTCTTTTTATTAACGTGACACATAAATTTATTAAAAATTATATGAAACCTAATTGTGTAGAATTGTGAATAATACAAATTAAATTTAAAATAATGTAGGAATTTGAATTTTACCAGCGAATATGTTTACTTAAATAATTAGCAAACGTGATGTCGATATTCAATAATATTGGGCACTACATACATTTAATGCGTTCACAATATTTAAAGACCATCATGTAAGTATTTGACGCGTAGGTTACTCCTATTGTATTTTAATTAATTCATAGAGAGATTACTCAAAGTTAAAAGAATCGGAATAGTTTTTTCCTACATTCCACTATTTTGACCAATAAAACTTTAATTTAGTTTTAAAACTTATTTTTTAATAATTGTAACTTATATGTGTAATGAAAATGTTTCAAAAAATTCCTAGAAAGAAACTTTATTGATTTTTATAAAACTATTTCGTGGTATCTAACATCTCAAATAATTGGCACACTGAAAAAATGCGCAAGCAGGATTTTGAACAAGACTAAAACGGTAAACGCAACTGCAACTTTGCGAATATGACTTCGTTGTGCAACCAATTTCTCCATCGTTTTTCCATTTACCAGGAACTGCTATTTGACATTGCTTGTATCAGTTGATAAGTATAAATCATTATCGCTCAATCTTATTTTAAGTCTATCAAACATTCTAGAAATAAAAAATTAGTTTATTTTATAATACTTTGATGTTTATGCGAATACTTCAGTTTTTTTTTCGTGTAAATTGATTGAAGTATATATAACACCGAGATCGTTGATTTTATTATTTTTTGCATCGATAATTAATTATTTTTATGATTTATTATATTGACTCTGTCAAGTTCTGCCGAGTCGTAATTTCTCTCATTTTTACGATGAATGTTCTTACCGGATTTATCGTCTTTTTTTTCATGGTACTGAGACCACGCCATTCGTTACGTCTTTCCTTCGTCATAAAATTGCAACGTGTGAACTATTATGCCTTTCTACTCACTGTTTCCGCAGTCGAAAGATTGCGACTCTATAATTTGGTAATCGCGCTGTCACGAAAACAGGGTCGATATCGATGACTTTTGCATGTGTGACAACGGTAATTATTTGAAACGAGTTTTTCTTTGATTGCAATGCCGATCTTATCGATATAATTTTCGATAAACGGTTTTTTTAGTGTATTTTTCTCTTATTATTAAAGGCCAATTATAGTGTGAGAATAAATGTTGTTTCGCTTAAACGTCTCGTAAACCTTCAGAATTGGTATTACACAATGAGAACTGTAATTAACGACAAACCATTTGATTACTTTTTCGTCTTAATTTATCTCTTTGAGATAAATTGTTGCAATGTGCAAGACTTATTCTTCAAAATTGACGATGACCGACTTTACGGCCGTGAAATTACAGGATAACGCAATACTACCATATACGCATTACCACAGCGAAGTACCGTTGTGTAAGTGGCGATGAAATCGCGCGTTTATGCACCTCTATCGAAAGACATTAGTACGTAGAGAGAGAGAGCTATTAATAAAACGTTAAAAATGAGCGGTACAATGGGATTCTGTCGAAAGAGTTTGCGTAAAGTAAACGAACTTAAGTATATGGAAAATTCTTCAGAAAGGTCATAAAATTTAGATATGAGAGAGTGAGAACAACAGAGAAGAGAGAGAGAGAGAGAGAGAGAGAGAGAGAGAGAGAGAGAGCGGAAGGGGAGAGACATAGGGAGGAGGAAGAGAAAGAGGGGGAGGGAGAGAGAGAGAGGGGGAGGGAGAAAGGGAAGAAGGGAGGGAGAGTTCTTTATTCTGAGATTATCCGAAGATTATCCTGAGTTAATAATAGCTTTTGAATAATAAAAGGCTTGAGATTTGTCTACTTTTTAATAGCATTCAATGTACGATTTAGAAATACTAGCTAGACTTAAACTGGGTTTAATATAATTATACGCACTAATTTAATAATTAGTATTTGATGTCTTAAGTAGAAATTTAGATGAAATAATTGCGTATCGAAATTAATATGTAGTCAGCGGTAGCACATTTTTTTCGCGCTCGTTAACTCGCCGATTATGACTCACTCAAGCATTATTTAGCGCTGCTAGTAGTATGATACTGCAAAATGCAACAGTCGCACGTTTTTTTATGCTTTGTTATTGTACTATTTTATTGACATACATATGAATACAACCACCTAATAATTATTACGATTGAGATCGCGCGATTATTAACAGGAGAATATTGCGCGATTTCCTGCTGTTGCAAGCGGATTCCACAGACCGTCTCTGAGTACATCGCTGGTCAGTAAACTCACGTCGCGACAGACAGAGCAAACGCGTTCTATGAGCGAAAGGTGCATGACTTACTTGGCGAACCGGTATTTGAGCCCTCCGGATCAACGTGGCATAGAAACGCACCGGACAGGAAGAGGAGTCGGTAAAGCTCCTAGTGACACACATTCGCAAATTCTAACGTGTATTATTATAACTCCGCTTGTGTGGAGGACGATTAGAAATTAAAGTTAATAAAATTGAAATTTTCATCTCTCTTCAATATCTTTCCATCATTTTACGAAAAACAGTATTTTGCGTCGTAACATTTTATTATTGAATTATTGCAATAATGTTATGATTCGACGAATTAAATTAAAGGAATGATTAAATATGCAAACTAATATGTTTTTACGATAAAATTATTTTATTTTATTGAGGTAAAATAAAACTTCTTAGACTAAAATCAGGTAAATAAATAGCTCATAAATAAATAGCTCAGAGCCCGAACAGGGTGGTAGTTTCAGTACAGAAAGGATAAATTATATGAACAGATTCGCAAGTTCGACATCCACAAGAAGTGCGCAGTCACAATTAAACATAAAATTATCGCATAATGTGTTCGTTTCGTGGTCATTAATGTAGATTTTAGTAGTATTAATTTTACGTATTAATCTACATTACTGACCACGAAACGAACACATTATGCGATAATTTTATGTTTAATTGTGACTGCGCACTTCTTGTGGATGTCGAACTTGCGAATCTGTTCATATAATTTATCTTTCCTGTACTGAAGATGGCCCAATAAGGACCGAAACGTATACACAATTTTATAATTAAAATTAGTTAATGGACACTACCACCCTGTTCGGGCTCTGAGCTATTTATTTGTTACCTGATTTTATCACACGAGCCATTACTTTTATTCTTAGCCTAATTTAATGCTATGCCAGGAGAATTCTAGCGTAACTCGAAATTTTCTAATTTTTCCGAAAATCAATCTAAAATGTTAATCAATTGTTTACTTTCTATATTTATTTTTTATCTTCTCTTGTCTTTTTCTTCTCGATCAGTAACAAGTGGCGATTCCAAAAATTCAGGCGATTCCAAAAATTCTTTTTTGAAAATTTTATATCATAGTATAATACTCAATAGTATAACATATTAATCATATTTGTTATTCAGTTATACTGTTAATCGGTTTATACTGTGTATTTAGCTTACATATTTTAAATTATACTATGCAGGAACATTCATATCTGTATTCAATGTAAGACAACCTGTTGTCAATGACCATGAATGTTAGTAACACGATCCGCTAGTAAAAGACCGTGGACGCGTAATTGCTCATTGATTTGCAGCTCGTATACTTAATTCCCGTACATTAATATTTTTTACACAATTAATACAAATGTATATTACGATAGAAGTCGAATTTTATTGTTGAACATGCACGTTTACAAAGATCGAATCAGAATCAACAGGGAAAGTATCATTTAAGAAAGAACAATAGAAGCAAGGAAAATCATTTGCAATCGTGCAGTTTTAAATCTGTTTTACCAATATTATAAAATTCTGAAAGAGAATTATACAGTTTTATTTTTATTTATATTTATATTTGGTAGAATAGAAAATTGGTATAAAAGTTTTGCGAGATAATTAATGTCTTTGAGTCATTCATTAGTCCATACGGAATAAATATAATTTGTACAAAGATCAATAAGCGATGATAACATAATATATAATGTTTCAACTTTATACCTGTCATCATTGACATAGTAAGAAATGGAATGCTAAGGCATAATCACGTATAACGGTCAAATTATGCAAATCATCTAAGAATGAATGAATCGCGACTGTAAAGAACACAGCGAGAAGAAGATGAGCAATGTATGCATTTATATTGTTTTGTCACAAAGTATGCAGCAAACAAATGAGACGGTGTGAAAAAAATTGGAACGGCTGCCAATACGCGGGAAAAGCAAAGCGCGAAGGAAATACGTGTCGCAATAGTAGGTGAAACTGCGGTCGGGCCATTACGAACCCTTGATGGGCGATAGGAACGTGCGTGTGATGCACGCAACGCGATGTTGGGAGCATGTGTGACTAGACGCGTGTACCAATACGGACACGAATACTCTAAACGAGTGGATGGTACGTCGCAATTGCCGTTAAAAGGACAAATCGCCGCGACGGCGTGTTTCGTAAGGTGAATTTATTAGCGGTCATTTGCATGGTCCTGAAGCAATTGTTGGTTTCAGCGGAGTAGGTCGTCTATCGTGGAAGATAAAGGGTATCGGCGGAGGGACAACGTTAGCGGTTTATTATGTAAAACCTGACGAGAGTCGATAATTCATGCGTCAACGGAGTGCAATGCGAGATACTGATAATAGAGGGATATTTAAAATGTACATTGCAAAATGGCACGTACGCTTTCCGCGTATGCGAAAATGATTGTTAGTTGTATAGGACGGAGAAGATAGATAGCGGAGATAGATAGACAGGTAGGGCGAGGGGGACGGGAAAGATAGCGCGAGAGAGATGGAAGTCCGTAGGGCAAAGTTTAAACCTACATAATACTTATTGTTTCACAGAACGTTAGTAGCATCGATGTATTGTTAACGGCGTATTCAACGTATTTTTCAATGCCGGATATAACTTATTCTCGATTTCAAGAATCACTTTCAATTATATTCAATCACTCTCCTATTTTTAAGAACAACATAAAGAAACCGTATTTCGCACGTAATAAATTAAACGGCACGCGATACAATTTTTCTCACTGGATTGTTTACAAGAACCAATAAGGATGCAGAGTTTCAGGTCAGGCGACTTAAAGATAAATCCTGATTGGCTCACGTAAGTAATCCAGTAGGAAAAATGGTATCGTGTGCCGTTGACTTAAGTTATTTCGGGAAATAGCTTGCGTACGTGCTTGCTTCCGCATCACGTACACACTAAAATGCAGTTCACGAATTTATAAATGCGAATTGTCGCCTCTTCGTGCACTGTTCAACCTTGAAAGTAAATTTATATATTTCAACACGAGCAAATCTATATAATGGGAAACAATCGCGTACTTTCCTAGTTATTATCATGTACCACGAAGCGCACCTAATTGCTAGTCAATCATTACCTTCGAGACTTCGCTGACAGACTTCAGTATTTAAAAAAATGCAATTGTACAGAATTAGCTATTCCAGCAGGAATAGCCATTTTTTGTGGTAATCAACAAAACTAGCTATAAAAATATACGTACGCAAAGTTTTTATGGGGAATTTCACGTTTTTGTATAAAAAATTCATATTTATTATATATTCAATATCAATATTTAGTTGGAATGATTGGATCTCGTAAGTAATCCAGTAGGAAAAATAGTATCGTGTGCCGTTGGCTTTAATTACGCGCGCAGGTGTTGTTCTAGTATGATAAGAGTGGAATTGTACGTTTCTAAAATTCAGTTAGTACGTTACGCATACATTTATAATGCAATATTTGTAGAAGAACTGTAACACAAGTTTAGTAAAACCGAAACGACATTTTTTATAGTTTTAGTTTTACATAGATAATTATTTGTATCATTTTTCATGTTAAATATCGTCTGCTCAGAGCGATCTTAAGAGCGAGTGTTTATGACAATTATTCACAATTTGTAATCAATACCATAAACTAACAGATTATATAAAAGAGAAAAGGAGAGTATGAAATTAAATCCGATAAATGTGACGATTATAAAGGAGTTTATACTTGTAAGAACTAAATTATTGAGACATTTAAGTGAGATGAATAGCATTGAAACTAATTATCTATGTTCTAAAGTGAAAAACGTTATGTAATAACGACCGAGCTCCCGGGAGTCGTTATACAATTGACATAATGTTCGGTTTTACGAAACAGAAATAAGACAAAATTTCACGACTCTGCAATTTTCGTAAGTCGCGATTAGATAGTAAAAAAAGTCGTGGCGGGAAACTGAAGGAAAGAACATTTGATTCGATGTCTCCACCGTTTGAAAACTCGTTGCAGTACAGATATCTGAAGGATAGTCTCCTTTAATAGGGGAGATCGTGTTTCTATAGTGGAATTCTACTTAATCGTACTTAATCAAGATATTGCTAGTTAGTCGTTGTCGAACTGCTACGGTAATCACGCAAGTCCTTTCTTTTTTTTTCTTCGGCCACCGCTCTCACTCTCCAGTGAAAAGTCTAGCGTGCAATCAGTCATCAGCCGCTCGCGCCGGCAGTGCTTCCACTTGGTTCCGCCGCGTGGAAAGTCGTACGTGTATGCAGTGGTCGCGGTTCTCTGTTATTCGAGACGGATAATGGTACTAACAGTACTAATAATCAGAAGGAGCCAAACGCACGTCGGGTCGCGAGTACGAAAGTGTGTCACTGACGGAAATCCGATTTAATCGTGAGAAACATTATTAAACTGTTGCACCGTAATGACGATATGTAGAAATATCATAGTGTATCATTTTTAATGATACAGAATTACATGTCGTTTGCAGTTTTGGTAACGAGCTGTCATAGATTTGTAGTGATTGTATGAGCAAAACGATAATGCAACTTACAAGGAAACGTTTCCAAGTGTCCCCCCTCGATTTGGATGAGCTTTGAATATGTTATTATCCAGCTAAAAATAAGTGACGCGTATTTTTTTCTACGTGCCCATACTTTTAGGGGGGTGAAACACCCCTTTGAAAAAAATCGCCTTTTCTCTTTCGATGTGGATATCTCCGACACTATAAGAGATAGAAAAAAAATTGGTCGAATCAAAGTTGAACGGTTTTACGAGTACTAGTATAAAACATTGGCAAAAACATTTTTTAATTAAAAATTTTTTTTAATACCCTCACTATTTAAAGAAAGTTTTCAAAACTTTGAAATTTTTTTCGCGCCAAACAAAAGGTTATTACTTTACAAATTCAATCAAGTATGATAAAAAGTTGTGTTTAGAAAAACCATTTTCGGGAATTAATTAAATGCGCCTCGTTGCAATAGCGCGTACGCTACTTGGCCCGTCCATAGACCGATTCTTTGCACAACATGTTTTTCCCGCGATAGAAAATAATACACTTGAAAAATATTCAATCTATCTGTACTCATGGAAATTTTTATTAGTAGCTCCAGTAGACTACTACGTATAACATTTTAATGTCAAATAAGTATGTAAACGTCTGGTCTTTTTGTCTTCGCGAAATGACGCGCAATCGACGAGACCGGTGAGTTCACCTTCAATCTAATTACAGTCATTTCTAGATGAATCGTTTAATCGGATATTTTTATGGAATGTATTTAGCGGTTGTATCTAGCGTTAGCTGGCGCTTGGGAGGAATAGTGAAGAATAAGCAAGGGCGGAGAACGAGCGCGCCGCCAGCCAATATAAATCTAATACGTAAATATAAAACGCCGCACGACCGATGAAACCGGCGAGTTCAACGTCAATCTAATTATAGACATCACTGGACGAATTGTCTAGTTTAAAAATATTTTGCAGTGTCTCGCTAAAAAATCCGAAAGGAACAGCGCGTTTATGAAAGAACGAGGTTGTTCGACGCACGCGAAGTGGCCGGTCGATGCACAATCAAATAAATTTGTTGTCGCTCCTAATATCATAAAAAAACCGATGTCTATTATGTTAAACATACGTGATTACACATATTTTTCTGACAGTATAACATTGCCATTGAGTAAGTTAGCAATGCGATCTGTCATTAGAGGCAGCGAAAATGAATGGGTTGTTTTGATGCTTTTTTCCGCCGTTCTGACCACATCAAATTATTCTAGACACAAGTGCGAACCGGTTCATACGCTGTTTTATCGAAAGGATGCAGATTTCAGCAATCGGCAAATCGTGCATCTTGCGCAAGGAAATGCCACGTTAACCCAATTAACCCAGGGCCACGCGGGTTTAACGACGATATAAAAGCAAGAATTCCTTTTTATGACGGATTCGATGTTTCATTTGTTAATAAAAGCGCCACAGATATGCGGTTTAGAATAAAACCTAGCGTAATTTGTACGTACGACGTTAAACTTTTCTCGCGCCGCCAGCATACGTCGACTCATATTTATTGCATTTATCTCTAAAATCAACGAGTGTAGACATATATAATTTATATTAATGTTATTAACATTTTTATATACAAACTTTTGAATAAATAAGATTATAATTAAATGAGTTTACAAAAAGAATATAATAAAATCTAATATAATATAAAGACTATCAAAATTAAAAACTTCTTTAACAATAGGGGCGAGTGCTACAGGGTCATATATGTATGATTTGATTGCATATTATAATATGGCTTTTCGACCAGCCAAGCTTTCACTGCCGAATAGAAATGAAAATGGCTTGATTTGTGGGCCGAAACGTTCGAATTTTTTAATAAGCGTCAACTGTGTGTGAAGTCACACATGAAACTTGATTGTTAACGCATTAATCACTCCGTAGCACTCTTAAGTCCTCGCTGTTTAGAGATATTTTTAAATCAATTTATCTCATGTCAGCTAAAGAATTTAATATCCACAAAATACTAAAATTGTAAAATAATGTTTCCAGTTAAACATCCAGACTTCCCAATGAACATTACCGCGCCGCCAACGATCGACAGAATGGCTAACATCTACAACAACTCCGTAGTGCGATACTGGCAATTTCTATTCCACGACTTATCTGGTAAGTTTATGTTACACGCGAATTTTTATTATTCAATTATCAGAATGGTACAGAACGATATATAACTATTCTGGTTTAAATACTTTTACAATTATATATGTATACCTTTTATTTTATTCATAAAGTATTAATAATTTCCCTTACTTTATCCTTTTATCTTTGTAACTTTCGTCGATGATGTAATTTTGTTTACTTTTACTTAATCCCCTGTATCAGTGTAGCCAAATTATAAATTAGAGATATATATGTAACTTAGAATTACAAAAGAATTGATGTTATATTGAAGTTTATTATTTTAAATTAAGAGACAATAAACAGTATATCTTTTGATTGTAAATGTATATTATAATTATTTAATAATAACAAAAATAGATTTGAAAAGCTTGATTAAAATACTAAGCTCTACACCATCTTTGTTTTTGCGTAAAACAACGATTTAGTTTTTAAATTTATTTAGTTATTAGAATTCATTCATGATCCATATTGTGTGGATTTACGTTAATTCTTTTCAATTTGGTTAAAACAGGAGACAAGTACCGAAATAATGAAATAGAAAAAATGTATTGATAAAACCGAACACAAAATACAAATCAAAATATCCAACGTCATGACTTCACTTTGTTTTATTATATATAATTTTTTTTTCAGATCCTCGAACTAGAGATTGGTTTCTCATATCGTCGCCTGTACCCGGTCTTAGTCTCTTGATCGGCTACCTCTATTTCGTACTGTCATGGGGCCCGAGAAACATGCAACATCGAAAGCCGTACCAATTAAAAAACACTCTAGTCGTTTATAACTTTTTACAGGTTCTTCTTAGCACGTGGCTGTTTAAGGAAGGCATGGAAGCTATTTTTTTTAATAATTACAGCTTCACATGCGAATCGGTGGATTTTTCGTACGCTCCGTATCCTCTAAGAGTAAATATTACATATTAAATATCCCTCTAAATTTTCACTAAGTTGCCAGTTAGCTAACAATTTACTCTTGACGTGTGTTTTACTCGTAACTTGAAAATCGCGCATACAGTAATATGCTACCCGCCTCATTATCTTCCCGGTTTATATGTAAAATATTCTAATTTATTCGAGACAGTGCGAGTATCGTAATAAAAATTTTCAAACGCGATAAAAAAAGAGGTGGTAAATGTAGCTGCTAATTACATCTTTATTTGCTTGCGCGATCTTTGTTATAGGTCGCAAGAGGGGTTTACATTTATTTTCTGGCGAAACTCACAGAGCTCCTCGACACGGTGTTCTTCGTATTGCGCAAGAAGGAAAAGCAAATTACCTTTCTTCATATGTACCATCATACCGTGATGCCGATGATATCGTGGGGCGCTACAAAGTATTATCCCGGTGGTCACGGTATCCTTGTAGGTACGTCAAAATAAATAGCAATGTAATGCAACTCATTGCTTTTTTTTAATAGTATTATTTGAACATATCCGTCGTTTCAATCGGATCAAAGTCATACATATATGTTGATTCGACATGTATTTACTTTGCAGGAATTATAAATAGCTTTGTACATATCATCATGTACACTTATTATCTCCTGGCAGCATTGCTACCTCACCATCAGCATAAACGGTATCTCTGGTGGAAGAGATATATTACCACCCTACAAATGGTACGAAGTCAACATTTAATCGATGAGTCTGTCAATTTGCTTTCACAATTTTCACCGATCACTTAGCACTCGGTTGTCACATCTTTCTTCGAACAAGTTCTGCCGCACTGGGTAAATTTGATCGAAGCAAATTTTCAATAAGCTACTGTTTAATCATATTTACTTGAAAAATTATGGAATAAACTGAAAATACTGAAAAATATATTTTCATTATATAAAATTTATTTTCGATTTTGAAAATTATATATAGAAAATTAATTTTTGAAGTAGCAAAATGTTAAACAAATTCTTTAAAAAAACTTTTGAAAAAGTGACGAAAAGTAAAAATACAAATTACCACTGAATGATGCCAATGGTATCACTTTTTAATATATTTAAAAGATATCTTACGTTCCCCAGAGTCATAGTCTGGGTCATTTTGACTCAATGTGACAACCAAGTGTTAATAATTTAATTCGCAAGCGACTGATTATTTATATCTTTATTCGACAGGGCCAATTCTGTTTAGCCTTTCTACACAATTGCCTATTGTTGTTCTACGACTGCGATTATCCGAAATGGTCAGTCATTTTGGTGCTGCCGAATGCGATGTTCTTCTATTTCCTGTTCTCGGACTTTTACAATAATGCGTATACTTCCAAGAAGGAAAACGACGGCGCAGCACCGTCGATTCAGAACTCGACTAAAGCGAACGGCGTCGCGGAGAAAGTGAGCAGCCACAAGATATCAAACGGAAAAGGGAAAAGCGACTAAACGGGTACAGCCAAGGAAAGAGACGATGCGGTTGCAATGAGACGATTACTACCATTTCACGCGAAAATCGCACTGAAGTCTCTATCCAGCTAATCTAGCTGACATATTATAGCTACAGAATGTTTCACGCTGAAACGTACAACGCGTGTAAAACCGTGTAACAACGTAAACCAAAACGCAGAGATGATCAGACATTAGGGCAAATTAAACACATCTGACTTTTCGACGATTGACTTTTCAAGTCCTTTGTACAAATAAAAAGTGACCCATTTGTTACGTTTCTTCTTGTACGACGACAAAGTGTACGCTATGTATATCGAACAACTAAATCTTATCACCAAACATAATCGGACACAATTAGCACGTAGAATACCTAGAACGTCGCAGTTTACGCATGTGTTTTAAGTGAAGAAATAATGAAAAGATTATTGCATTTTGTTTTTGTGTGTATTTATGTTATTTATACGCTGATGCTTTCGAATGATACGGAATATCTTGCAGCTTATTGACAAAGTTTGATCACGGTTAAAAGTTTACGCAATTTCGAAATCGCGGATTTATTAAAACTTTTTAAAAGTAAGAATAAATGATCTGCTCTGCGTTTTCGAAATGCATCAAACATTTTATCTCCAATGGCGAATCTTATATCAACAAATTGCAAATAATTAATGTCATAACATTTTTATTATATAAGATTGTTATATAAAATTATTATATAAGATCATTTTCTGGGATAAAATCGTATTGGTCTCATTTATCACTTTTACCACAATATTGAGAAGTTCCATTTCGGAAAATCAATTAATTTGTCATAGAATGCAGAATTGTAGAGGATGCAAACCAAAAAATATTCACTTAAAACATCACAACTGTAAAAATCTCCGTTTCTAAAAGACTGTCGACGCCAATTTAATAACTTCACAGCCATAGACATAGTAAATATACAGGGTGTCGGATTCGATTTGGACGACTCCAAAGATTACAGTAGATTGGGTCAAACTGAGAAGAAAAGTTATATACCATTTTACAAAATCCGTAATTATTATCGCGTAATTAAGAAAAACGTCTGAGCCAATAAGTGCACGGGGGGGCGGAAGGCCGGACTCGGCAGACATGCAAAATGGTGTATTTGTTGACATCTCTCAAGATCCGATAGCGAGAGGTGGAGTCACGTATCGATCGATGAGAGACGGGGGCGAGCGGGGAGCGGTGAGCGGGCGAACGGCGCGACATATGACACCGCGCCGAAAAAGTTTTTCTGGTGGTAGGAGAATAATACACCATTTTGCATGTCTGCCGAGTCCGGCCTTCAGCTCCTCCGTGCACTTATTGGCTCAGACGTTTTTCTTAATTACGCGATAATAATTACGAATTTTGTAAAATGGTATATAACTTTTCTTCTCAGCTTGACCCAATCTACTATAATCTTTGGAGTCGTCCAAATCGAATCCGACACCCTGTAGACTGAGCGTCTCATTGAATAAGCTAAAGCTTGTGAAAAGAGAGAGAGGGAGAAGGTTTAAGATTTTCTTTCTCTGGCTTACACCATCGTAAAAAAAAGAATCGTGCCTGCGCAGTACTACACACAGGCGTGATTTTTGCTTGTCACGATGGTGAGACAGAGAAAGAAAGTCTTCTTAAATCTTCTCTGTCTC
>NW_011967228.1:2520424-2539836 GCF_000949405.1 Vollenhovia emeryi | reverse complement strand
GCGATTTTTAGAACATGTGAATTCACGAGAATGATCCTACCGAGGGGAAAATCTGTGTTATATGTCCGATAGTAACGGCGCACAGTACAGAATAGGAAAAATACGGTATATGGATTCACTAAGCTATTTAATGGCCACCACCTTGCCTAGGTCCTAATTCAATGGGCGTTTAAATTTCAATTTGATTTATAATAAAAAATTAATTTTAATGCAAAGAAAAAGATAAATACTTAATCTGAACTAGAAAACTCAGTTTCGGATGTACGCTGTGAAAAGCAATAATATCCAAAATAATGATTAACGTGATCCAAAGAATGTGGCTTTAAGTTTGTTTTGTTGATTTGCATTAATTGCTGATTGTCCCATTAAATATCAATACTTTTTCCTTCTTTGTTCTTCTGTTCTGTCTTCATCTCTTTCTACAATATTTTAATAATAATTTTAATATATCTTGGGGTAATAAAATATAGGTATAGGTTTGGTGTACGGTCTATGCTTTGGAAATATTAAAATGGGATTCCTAATGTAAATAATTAATTAAATCGTTTCTTTTAACTTTGAAGAGATTCGATTTCAAAGAATCGCAGTTTCAGAACTATTAATCGATTGCTCAAATGCTACGACTTTATTTGGATGAATAATTATGTTGACCGCAATTTTGTATCATATATTATGTGTGTAATTTGTTGTAAAATAAAAGAATATCATTATAATATAATACCTACACTATTGTGACTGTTTACTTTGCCTTTGCGTCAAGCAAGCTATGTTGAGGGTTTAGAGACAGAGTGTGGAACGAGGAGAACTTTCAATTAAGTCTTTCTTTCAATCTTTAATTTAAGTGAAATTTTTACCAGTAAAAACAGATTAATCTCTGTATAGAGGCCCTCCACCACCCCCGGCGATTATAATATCGTCGGTCCTCTATTTTTGAAAATGTTTTTATACGCTATTTTCTACTTCTTTATTATATATCATTTCTCATATAATTTAATAAAATATAAAACTCTAAGATACAATTTGATTACTTGTATACTCATAATTTACATAATTACATGAAAATATTTGAAATATATACAAGTTGAAACAGATACTATGCAAGATTGTTCCGTTTTACTAGATATAATAACTATTAGAGAAATTTTTAATGAACTTGAAATTGATCTCAACAAACTACACATTTTCAACTTGAAATCTGAAACAGAATCTCCGGCAAACTCAAAAATACCCAGCAGAAACCCTTTATTATCCCCAGTGATTCTAATCAATCGTCCTCTTCTCTTTGATTGTGTGATTTTGTATTTATTTGTCTCGTAATATAATTTACAGTAATATAATAATGTATAACATTTTACCAGTTATCTATCACAATAATTTGAGTTTATAATTCACAATTTACGTGATTAATTTACAACTCACATCAAAAAGTAAAAAGTACACAGAAATTTAAAATACATAGCACATAATTTGCTATTTAAATGTATATGTACATAATTGAATATTATAAATAAATACGTTTTAAATATTTACTGATGTCAAATTACACGAAAGCGTTTGAATTAAGTATAACACTAGAATTCACTATTTTTAAATCGGGTATTTTATCATTATAAATATTTCGATATGTCGTCAAAATAAAGATTAATTTTTATTATTAAATTTTATTGTTTTATAGAAAAAAAATATGAAAAAGTTCGAGGTGGAAAGTCAACGATCAAATAAAAAAACAAACTATAATTTAAAATTTGCACTGTTAAACGTGGCAAATAAATCAACAATTGATATTTCAGAATATTTCCCGTAATTTCTGTAACACATCTGGTGTAACGTAAATCGTTAGTAATTATTACTATTTTACGCGATGACAAATGTGGCTCGAGAAACATTAAAAACTTTATATCAACTTTAACGGTGTTATTTTCGAAAGTTTTATCTTCTAAGGTTTTATGAATATTTTAAGTTTTGAAAACTTGCGAGAAGTAAAAATATTACGTTATCACATCTGCGTTTAGGGAAAAATAATTGATCGAACGATTTGATTAAAACAAAGTCCCTTTCCCAGGTAACACGCCCGTCAGTTGTCAACGTAGAGAAAACTGCTATGACACTGCCCGCTATACAAATGTAATTCTTAAAGTTTACCGGCCGCGAGGAACAGCGATAACAATCGATTCAAGAACATGGATAAATCGCGGTCTTCAACAAATTTAACGTATATATAATTAAAAAATTAAATGTGTCGAATATTTAAGATATGCAGAAAATATTATTTGATCGTTGATTTTTAAACCTTCCCCGTTTTCACATTTATATAAAATTTATAATTGGCAGTAATTTCTGAAACTTTATTCGAAATATCGGACAAAGAATAAAAACCGTTCAATGTGCTAAAAAAATTATAAAAATGATAAAAATTTTATCATTTTTTCAATGAACTAATTTTGGTAATTCCGTATTATCGTATACGTTTTCTGTCGATTTCGTGTAATAGTATTTGACATTAGTATGACATAATTACATATAAGATATACAGTTAAAGGTATACATTCGAGATATGTAATTCATTACGGATTACACGAAAACGTCCGAAATGTATTAACATCGTCCATAATTTCTAAATTAGCAGTGTAACATTGTATTGATAAGTGACATCTAACCGCGTGATATTTATTATCAATTATCAATTTAAAATTACAAAGCTTATAAAACTTTAATGCGGACACCGAGACTGAAAAAATCATTACTAAAATTATTAATCATCCCTAAAATTAATAATATTCCTCTCAATTATTCTCATGAAAAAGAAAATTCCTATAGTATGTTTCTTGCAATATTTCGGAGAAAATGTTTTATGGTAAGTACACCGTTGTGCGAAAATATAAATGAAACTTCAAGTTAAGCCAATGATCGAATAACATAAATCGCGACCGAATATGTACCAACTGATCCACGCTACTTGCGTTATACAATTATAATATTCGTAATTTCCATAATACATCTAATACAATGCAAATCTTCCAAACTTATTTTTATGTTACGTGAAAATAAACCTAATTTTTCAAAAGTATTAATGCTTTCGGTACGTGTCTCTAAGTAATTTCGATTAATCATTAGGATTTATACCCGTTTTATTAATCCTCTAAAATTCTATCTTTTAAGATCTGTAAGATCTGTAAGTTTGCGACAATGACAAATGATGAAATGTTATGAGAGAAAAGTTAATATTCGATCATTAGCTTAGCATGAAATCTTCGTGCTTTAATCAAAATTTGGAAGTTTTATACATTTGAAAGTTGGCAACAATCTCCAACACAAATTTTTAAAAAATTTCCCGAAATGATTCATGATTTTTTACCACTAAAAGATTATCACGAGAGTCAATAAGAGAATATAAAATATGAAATTGAGAAAAAATGATTATTAATGTTTTTTAATTTAAGTAATGTTCGTGTTATATGCATATCGATTTCGTGTAATCCGTTTACACAAATTAGACATACAATTTTGTACAACTTTATACAATTTGATATCAATAATTTTCGCGACAAAATATATCATTTGGTATACATATAATTCATAACTATATTAGTATTATTATGCATATTTTTGCATTATTATTGTACAATTTTGTGCAAGTAAATTTGTACAAAAAAGTAAATTGTAAAATTTATTTACATAAAAGTGTACAATAATGAATCTGTAAAGTAAATCAATTTTCCCACCCGAAATTATCCCCCAATCCCACCTACCACATTCTTACACTTATCCGTCGCATAAAAATGTGCAATAATAAATCTGAAAAGTAAATCAATTGTTCTACTCATCGAATTATATATAATATATATATCCCCCAATCCTACCTACCCGTATCCCTAACCTACCCGTATAGTCACTTATTCATTTTCCTATCGTACTTTCTTAAATTTCCTACCGATATATTTTACTAATGAAATTTCCTTTTCCTATTGAAAATTACAGCTCCATATCCCTGTTTATCTACCGTTTATCCTATTTTTATCTAATTCCATAATTTCCTACCTAACCGTATCTTTAATATATTATACTTTTAATTACGACCGCGAATACCTGAAATTTTAGAAGAGTTTGGTTTTAAATCGCGACCGTTTGGGAGTTTTTATCGGGAATTTAATTTACGCGGAATATAGAGGATTTAATTCGAGACGGCATCTTTCCGTCTTTAATTACGTGCAATTGCACGTATAAACATTCAAGAATGCCTTCTAGGCAAACCTTTTATTTCGATTATGTGTACTTCGTTATATGTACACCAACCTTGTGGGATACACTTCGCTGTCTTTATTCTGGCCAGCCAAAATCACGCTGGCCAATACTCTGGCTTTACATAGCCAGAATTCGACAGCAAGGAGATATACTCCTTCTGCTGCCAGCTGATCACAGCCAGCAATAAGCGTAAGATTCTACGCTTTTGTACGATGCGCGAAACACGAACGCGTCGCGAAGGGGCAATCAAATTAATTTAATCAATTACGTAAAGAATTAACTATGACCAATAACAATAATAATTACATAATGAATTTACTCTTTACACGCGTGTAGTGGCAATTAAAATATGTGTTCAATAATTAAAATATTTAACCGATTAGAAAAAAATTCTCTATATCGCCCGCGTTTTGATTCGAAGGGATCGCGATTCTGAACTTTACACAAAACTTTTAAACTTGATAAAGTAAAAAATAACGAAATTTTAATGTGGAAATTAATAAAAATTACTAGACGCGTCATTCGATTGAATCTAAGGGACATTTTACGTATTTTTATCGATTCGAACGATTCGTTCTGAATTTCATCTCAAAAGCATGCAGAGATGAAAAATTCAGATGAATGACGTAAGATCCGAAAGGGATAATATAATTTTTAAGATAATTTTTAGATAAAACAAGTCTTTTCTTTCATAAAAAAATGTGTATTGGATCTTACGTCATATAACTGGTACAATCCAGTTATCAATCACTACATATAAGTTATAACAGTTTAGGCTAAAGTTAGTGCGTTAAAGTAGGTAATAATGATTCAGTAACCATAACTAGCTTTTATAAAAAATAAATTAATAATTTGTATGAAATATATTATGCTAAAATATTTGTTGTAATTTAATTATTACAAACGTATATAAGTAAATTAACAATACTACTTAGAAAGGAATATTTATATATTCCATTTCTGCACTAACTTATATAAAATTTAATCCTGGACAAAAGATTACAGTAAAATGAAGAATAAAATGATAGAAGATATAACAAGTAATAACAAATAACAATATACAAACTTTTTATACTTTCCCTGTGGATCACAACAATATTATATGTATGAATACCATGAGTAAACTTAAGTAACAGCAGTAACTTTAAAAGTCTATATCTCAATTGTTATAAATTTCTTCCTTCGTCACTATATATTTGCGAAGAATAACGTAATGTACACATGTACTGAATAAAATAAAATTTGATTGACTAAATCACACTGTTAATTAAAATAATTAATAAATATAACACATTCTCACGGTATTCTAAATTTTTCCTTTGTACGTAGTGTGTACAAGAGTACGTTCTCGTATACACACTAAGTTAGGCAACAAAAGATATATAATTAAGATCCAGGATTAAATTTCTCCCAAACTGTTTTAACTTATTAATTTTAAGGTAACGGATGCACGAAATGCTTCATATTTCTATTTGCTATCTTTACATTATTAACAAATACATATATGCATCATTAGCTATGTATATTCAAAAAATCTACAACAGATCCGTTACCTCAATAATAAAAATTAATTCATCACTCACCAACACTGACGCGCAACAGCGGAGTTATGACTGCAACGTCGCTACGATGATTCTGTAATGCACAAACAAACATAAAATTAATATTCAAATAATGTTAAAAAAGCAAAGTTTCAAAATATATTTTTTTACGCGTAATGAACCAGAAGGTTCTTCTAGTCAATAAAATATTTCTACTCAAATAATTAAACGTCTTTCGAAAAAATTCACGCACTGAGAAAAATTTCCATCGGACAAACCAATTAAATAGCGTTTCCGATGGTTAATTTTTCCGATTACGTGTTCCGATTTAATTATGGATACATCCGATGAAATTTATCCGATGAAATGCAGTTACCGATGAAATTTGATTGGAAAACCGATCATATTTTTCATCGGATATGCAATTTAATTGGATATATCCGTTTGTTATTATGTAATTGGATTATCCGATTATATTTAATCGGTCATTTTTCTCAGTGCGGGAACGAACTTTAATAAAATCTCGAATTACTTCTTTCTCTCTAATTATTAAGTTATGCAATATATGACTCGAAAAAGAAACGGCGAAAAAGGTCGCGTTTACGCAAAATGAAGGATAAGTACCGCAAGGTTGCTCCGCCGATGCATGATGCCCTTGCTCAGGCCTGCTCCTCCACTCAGTCTGTCCTCTCGGATGGCCGGCTGCGCTGGTTTCCTTCGAAGCACAACACTAGCACTAACACTCACTCGCGCACTCGGTCCTTGTCCTTCTGTAGCAAAGAATCGAGAATAAATTATTAATCGACGTAGAACGCGACGAGTCACAAGATATTTATACTTCAATAATTAAACATGCTTCGAAGAAAAATCGCGGGAACGAACTTTAATAAATTTTCAAGTTACTTCTTTCTAACAGTTAAGTTATGGTGCAATGTAACGACTCGAAAACAAGTGGCTAAAAAGGTCGCTTCTGTGCAAAATGAAAGTTACCGTAAGTTCCTCCGACGGTGCCCGATGCCCTTGCCGGGGCCTCCTCCTCCTCTCAGACTGTCCTCTCGGATGGCCGGCTGCGTCGGTTTCCGTCGAAGCGACACTAACACTCACTCGCGCACTCGGTCCTCTTCCTCCTTTCGCGAACAATCGGAGATAAATTGTCAATCGACACAAAACGCGACGACGCACGCGAAAAACGGCCATATTCAAGTCCAGACACGGCGCACCGAGCAACCGGCCGCGAATGGCGCAACGAAACACTTCGCAATTCCAGTATTTTCGTCTCGACGGCTCCGCCTCGAGTGAATCGCGCGACACATCCACACTTCGTCCTTCTTCTCGCGTTCGATCAATGTCTCTCGATCCGCAACCGACACAGCCGCTACGCATTCGTTCCGACGAACTTGATACACTCGCGAATCGTTGCGATACGCGCGCGTAACCGACGATTCCCGCGGAAAGAGGAACATTGGTGCCAACCACACGCGGAAAATGTCACAGCGCGGCGAGTAACTCGCGGACGCTTCCTGTCCGCTCGAGAATCCCCGGGCGAATTAACCGGCCGCCGGCACCGAGTCACTTCGTCGCACAGGTACGTCGAACGCCAAACGAAAAAAGAATCCACAGTATCACTTGATAACCGGCGCGGAAGGAATCCGTTAGATCGCCGTGCTCGCTCAGTTACACGAGTTACACCGTCGGCACCGAGAGACGTCGACTGCGATTGGCCGATGCGCGGGGAGGGTGTCCCGCGGAGAGAATGGCACTCGGCGGCTCGTACGAATACGTCTTGTCGACTAGAGATCCCTCGAGCGAGTGACTCCCGGCTTCACCTCGGCACGTACGTTGAAACGCCGAACGAAGCACAATACACGATCGCGCGCCAGCCGACGCGGAAGGTATTAAACGTCGTTTCCGATTCTCGAGAACGCGCTGGGAAGCGCGCGTTCAGTTGCGCCGCCGGTCGACAAACTTCTAGAACGATTCGCTGATTCGAAGGGAAGCTTCGTCCGGAGAGAATGGCGTTCGGCGGCTCGACCGGCCGTGCGACGCACGAAACACGTCCTGCCAACTCGAGATCCCGCGGGCGACTGACTTCTGATTCACCTCGGTACGTACGTTGAAACGCCGAAAAAACAATTGAGAATCACGCGTTAACTGAAGCGGAAGGTAATACAAACGTTATTTACGCTACTCAGTGTCAAGGGCACGCGACGGTGCGGCGGCTCGAGCCGCCGCCGGCCGTTAGCCGGCGAGCGCGACTGGCTGGATCCCGGGGGGCTCGCCGCGGCGCGCGGCCAATCGCGCGCCGCGGCTCGTCGTGCGGCGGTCGGCGGCTCGACCGCGCGTAGCGCGCGCAATTCGTATACCTGTTTTCGTCGCGCGCGCGCTCGCGGATTTCTTTCTCGCGCGTGAAAAGAAGTTCGGTTATTTAAAACATAGTTGTCTCACTCACAAAAATATATGAAGTTTCTTCATCACATACTGTCGATTCAACAGTGACGAAAACGCGAATGAAAGCGAATTGTCATAATATAATGACCGAGATACTTTATTAAACACCGCAGAAATAAAACAATGTATTATGACGCTCTCCCGTTACATTTAAATTTGTCGAGTGATTCAAACGTCGACAATATTCATGTCAAGTCCGCGCGGATACGAGATGAATCGATTCAGTAACCAATTGAACCAAGGAAACTATTTAAAAATGCACTTGAAATATGCTCGCTGTAAAATTGGGGCGTGCAAATTTCGCGAGATACAAATTACGCGGTTCACGCATCGCTGTTTTCTGTTACTTAAATCACTTGATTCGCGCACTTCCGCATCGCAACACACGCAACCCTCACGAAAGTGATACGGGTGAGAAGAGTCAAACGGCACTTTACATGACACTTCCGATGTTAATTATTCCCGAGACTTTATTGTATTTTAATGGAACGATCAATGGAATTCTCCCTCGTCTTTGTCTTATTCCCCAGATAGCACAAGACACTCCTATGAACATTTTAAGAATATTCTTCAAGAATATTTGGAATATTTCATAAAATTTCGAATAACTATATGTAATAGTAATAATCGTATTTATATTGGAAGTAATATTCCCCACTTTTTTATTATATATACATTGCGTTCACTATGTTCATTGGTTACATTACTTTGCACTCGTAAAGAATAATACAAGAAAATATCTTTCAAAGAAAATATCAGTAATCTTATACGAAGGTATAAACTTGTCCGTATTTATAACACCCTATGCGGTTTTCTTCTTACGAGAAAGTTTTATACCGCGCGTCTCTCTAGTGAGGGCATTCCGAACCACTTCACTTTTGATTATTATGTGATTGGTAAGGTGGATGATAAAAATACAGTTAAATTTGCTATTAGTGTGATTGTATTTACTATAACTAATTTACTATTTATTACCTGGATATTTTAGCGGAATAATAGTTAAAAGCTTATATTTTATAGTAATTTTTTAAAATAGCATCACTGTGTCTATATGGTTGCTATTACTGATATTATAGTAATAATTACTGTAAGAATGATATTCCTGACTACAATTATTTTACTATGCAATTATAGTTTCAAATATTACATATTTTTCTACTGATCAGTGTACATTATTAACACTGTGCACATAGAAAAATCGTGATTGCTGGCGCGTTAATTATGTAGCGTGAAACGTACAAATTCATGAAATGTTAATGAACGGATGATGTATTCCGGCGTCTCTTTAGTAGAATCACTCGATACGATAATAACATTCTTCGGGCTTCTTTTCTCCTTCGGCAAGAATCTAAAGAAATTATATTTTTTCGACAGAGCTTTCAAAGCGCGACATTATAATTTAGACACGCCCGCGAATATCGCGATCTTTTATCACGCGAAAGTAGAACGCGTGACTACGCCGTTGTTACTCGATGTCATCTTCTTTTTTCTCAGATATTTTGCCGATGAAACATACCAAAGCCACGTGGTAATCACGATGTTATTATCCGAAATGTTTTAATACTTTAATTACGCCATTTCTTATATTTTAAATTATTCAATATTATAAAAGGAAAACTATCAAACTATGGAATTTCGTCTCTTTTTTTTTGTCAAGAGTAACTAAATGTCGGCTAACTTCTGAGTTGATAAATATTTAATTAAAATTATCTAGCACTCACAAATCTTTTTAATCACACTTTATAACTTCGTGCAAAATACAGACGATTTCCTATAAAAACATTGTCCAATTTTCCTTTGGTCGCCAAAAATATAAACGAAAACTGAATAACAATGTTTTAGACAATATTTCAGAAATAATATACATTGAATATACTCTTTTTTACGTTTCAACGAATGGATGTTTATCGCATATTTTGCGTTTGGTTTTCCAGACTCGTCAGAGTCAAGACGATATTTTCGTTCGATCGAGAATGCGTTTTTAAATGCATAAACATGTGTTGATTTTAGTATCTTTGAACATTATTTGAATACTTGAATATTAATGTTATTTGACCATTTATTTTATTTTTATATTTCTCAATTTTTTTAAATTCTCTCTATGTGTGGGCTCACTAAAAATGTGTTGCATATTACTTTACCCACACTCACAACGGGTGGAATATTGATTAAAATATTGAACATGGAATCCTGGAACGAGGTCAAACATACAAATTAAAAATTATATTCAAAAACTTTGGGAAGGGGAAATAAAACGCAACTAACAATAAGTATTCAAAATCATTTCCTATGTCTGCTTTACGATATTTTTAAAATTACGTTACAATACATAAAAATTTTCAATAATTAGAACACTATTGTAACAGCATATTCCTGAGATTAAATCAAGTCGAAAAGTCCTGTACTACTTTTCCCTGCGACAAACAGTTATCGAGCTATCATAGCTAGACATTGAAAAAGTTATAAATTTTCTCTTGAATATCTCAAAAAGTATTAGGCAAATCGAAAAATGTTTCAGACAAAAGTTGTTCATATTAATTAGTAGAATAATATAGTATAATAAACAATAGGGATCTCCATTTAAAAAATTGAAGTTGACCTTCACGTGAGTTTCAAATGACTATTCAAGATTAAATTAATGACACCATCTTATGTCCATCTCGAAACTCAACAACTTTTGTCTGAGGCATTTTCCGCTATCACCCCTACCTGAGGAGATATTACCGTGTACGGACTAAAATGGCCCACCCTGTATATAATAATATTTTAACAGGTCGATGCTCTCGTCACTTGTTACTTCAATTCTCACAAGCGAATGGATCGTGCAAAATACGTATCTACTTGCCAGGTATTCGTCACTTCGATACCGACACGACTCACTAAACGTAACACAATTAGTTAATTAAATGCGTATTATACACAAAGAACGATCGAGAGATCCGAACGCTATGACACACGGAATGTTTCTGAGCTGCCTGTTGGCAGCATCCGTGTTCCGTGCCGTGGCCTCGCGTGAACAAAGCGTACTGTGTTCACCGACGAAAACAACACCAAGACCACATATCAGTCTCAAATATCTTACTCTGAAATATTTTAAGATTTTCTGACACACATTTTTTAAATGTAAATTTGAAACACTCGCGATTGTCCTGGTTTGTCCACTGCGTTACTTCAATGACGACATGTTTGAATATGTATAACATGAATACATCTTTGCGCGATACTACAAGTCAAATAAACGTTTAGTAACCCATGCAGCACCGAAGCTTTCAGAAACATTGCAACATTGCTTTCTGAAATGTTTCTGAAAGCTTTGGTGCTGTATGGGAAAGATACGCAGTAGCATATCGAATTCATAAATCACGCAAATGTAAAACTCATTACTATTAATAACACTTTGCCAACAACGAAATATTTCGATTGCCGGCGATAAGTTACTCGAGAAGTACACAAAATTAAGCAACATCAACGAACAAGTAATGTATTACAGTGTCTCATTATTTGAATCACTTGACACGATAATATTAGTCAGCCTCTTTCTCTTTTTGGAGAGAATTGAAGATTAAATCGTCACAGAAACATGAAGCTTTCTTGTATCAGTATATAATTATTACGGCTTACAATTAATAGAATAAGTTTATTAAAGAAGGATGGCTATTTGAATCTGTGAATTCAAATAGGTATTTTATTTGCGACACAAAGCAACCGGATCGACAACATATTCTTTGCGAGAATGTCGACCAATACCGTCCCGTGCCTTATATTTGTATATGTACATTTATCTATTACAAACTTTTCTTGAGTTAATTATGAAAACAAATGACACATTTTAAACATTAGCTTCTGCGAATAGGTTGTATCCGTTTTGTTCCATGTTTCTTTATAAATATTATTCTCTTACTATTTATATAAAATTTAATTATAAATATATTTAAATTATTTTTTTCTTATTTGTTTATTATTCTCAAAATTAAGCATTCCTCATTAAATTATTTTCTTTTGATACGCTTGACGATAAAAGTCACTAAATAGATACATAAAGATAATTACAACTGTCATGAAGAAATAAGTCAGAGCTTTTGGTGTTCGACAATCAAAGATTAATGTTAGTACTAGGTAGACTAACATTAAAGCAAACTGCACCTGAAATTTGAAAGAGAATTTCAAATATTAAATTTGATTTGTATAGCTAACATTTCCAATCGCAATTAGTTTGTTGAAGAAACAAGATAAAAATATTATATATTAAACAAATTAAATAAATGCTCGTTATAATTTTAATGAAATAAAACTAAAAAAAAATTAAATTTAAAGACATTTATATAATGAGATTTTATCATATGTCTGTTACATCAGAAATATTATGATAGAATATAATATAAAAATAATGCATTATTAAACTTATAATATTAAAAAGAAATAAATCTTAAATTGATTTTATTAGTAGATAAATAGAAATTGATACACATAAAATATTAAAAAATCTGTAGTTTGCTTTTAGTAGTCAACTATGTAAAAGTTAATTACCAGCTGAATCCAAGTCATATATTTTTTCCACCAGAGGTATTTTCTGTACTTAGGACCAAGAGCCGCAATACAGTAATAACTGTACATAATAATATGGACTATAGAATTCAAAAAACCAATGACAACGCCTTGCTCACCAGGCAGGAATTTCAAATAGGCCCATGAGAACACAGCCGTTATAGAATGGTGAAAAACATGAAGAAAACTAATTTGATTTTGCTTCTTTCTCAAAACGAAAAATACCTGAAAAAGAAAACGAACTGATTGAAATATTATATTTCTCCTAATATTTTACATTTTTAATAATTAATAATAAAAGAAATAAATTGGTAAATAAAACTTTTATTGGTTATATAAATTATATTTGTAAATTTTGTTTACGACGACTTCATATATTATTTCTGCAAATTTTGTTTCAAGTACTCAATATATTTTTTATATTTTCTAACATACACTTTAAAACAAATAGTTATGTCTTCAGAAGAAAATATTTAAAAAAGATTGTCCCATTTATTAAAGGTAATGTGAACAGTCGGCAACTTCTTTCCTGATGACCGAGTTAACACCGAGTAAATGCCCATATTTCACAATGTTTAATCGCAATACCTTACGTTGAGCAACTGATGAAACAATAGTGCCAATTGTAATCGATAACCAAGCGTGATATATGTATGCTTTATTGTCTTCTTAAAGCTTTGTGTGTCAGTTCAGTTAAATATTTTAATTTTTGACTAAACAATTAATTTAATTAATTCTGTTATTTAATTAAATTAAATACTTGCTTACCGTATCAAGAAGCTCGGTAATTTTTGAGAAAAAATACCACCAAGCACCTCGTGACATCTGTACATTTAATATATATATAGATTGTGAGAAATTAATGTTTTATTTATTAAAAATTGTAGAAATTATTTAAATTAAATTCGATATTATGGCAAAAGTACTTACCGCTTGTGCATTTGTGGTTTGTGAATTAGGTAACAAATGTTTTTGAACATTACATCCATGAGCAAAAAACACTTTTTTAAAATTGACGTCTAATATCTGAAATAGTATAGAATAGATTATTGTATTTTAAAATACGCGAGATAATAATTTAATAAAATCAGTTTTATTTAATTTCTTTGTATTAATCTTACTCGATTTAAAATAGTTTTATATACTATATAAGTTAGTTCGAAGAATATTAATCAGAACTTAAAAATTTTTATTAGAAAATCTTGAGTTTGAATGGTATTAATTAATTATATGTCAAGTTATTTAACAAATTAAACATACAATTAATAAGTTCATCTAAAGTTTTTGCAATTTTTAAGTTTATCTAACATGCTTTTGAATATAGAATATGAGAAAATGTGATACAGAGTATTTATGTATCGTAACACATTTTTATTATTTTTGATAATATTAAATACTAGCAGGTTGGGTGTACCATAGAAGATTAAACTTACCAAAGTTGTCAGCCAAATACTGAATAATACTTGAAGTCCGTTATATAAGATCATAACGGTATTCAATTGAAAGGCTGGTCGTTTTTCCATCATTTTTGGTCCCACTTTTAAGACGAATATCAAATATGTACCGATGATACACAACATAGGACCCGGAGATTCCATTAAAGGCCAACTATCTACCATCGGATCTGTTGTATAGAGAAACGTTGTTTTTGAGAATTTTTTAAAACTAGTGTTTTTTAAATATATAAATAATAGTGGATGCATAGCAGGTACCTTATGTTCTAGTAGTAATAAATTATGTGCAAGTATACAACAAAAAAACATACAATTTTTGCGGTAAATTATCGGAATATACACAAAATTATAATAGTTTATTAAAATTTATCTGTTAACTAGGCGGATTATTACGCCTTTGTGAATTATGCGGATTATTACGCTTTTAGTTATTATGTTTACATTATAAAACATTAATATTATGAATAACGTATGAGAAAAAATATCAATATATTATTGTCATTAAAAAAAATATTTTGCACGATTTTTTTCTGTACTTTGCATAAGCTACAAGTATATGGATCGTGTGATTTATTGTAGTCATATAAATTATATTTTTTAAATATTATGTAATAACTTGATCTTGTATACCGGAGCTCGGCGAGATAGGTTGATTAAAATCAGTCATCAGTGGATTATGCCTACTAGGGATACCACTATAAAAATAACGCGTTAACAATAGTACCTCAAGGGTGACGAGGGAAGCTATTGAAAACACATTTATGCTCCTGAGCCACGAGCGGCTCGTGGACTTCGCGTAGGATGGCAGGGTAAAGGGAATAGCGGCGGGCAGAATCAATTAATAATCGACCGCAAAGTGACTTATCACGTCCGCATTGTATACAATACACTTGTTCCTCGATTTACATATAATACTTGTTTTATGTATTTTGTTCACGCAGTTGAAAATTACGTAAATAGAGTTTGTCAATACCAAAAAAATACGCAACAGGAAGCCCGTATATTACAATTTATGTACTAACGAGATTATGCTTTTCTCATTGGTTTTTATTTGATTTTAATTTCGTTTCCCGTTTAAATAAAGGAACTTTAATCGTGTAAAAAATGGCGTATAAAATGTATCGAGTAAATTGAGAAATGGGTGCATTTGACATTGTTAATGCATACGGCTGTACTATAAATGTTATGTAAGAATAAAAAATTTATTTTGTACACATAATTTAGGATGAAGAAGTCAGGACTAGAGGCTGACTGTAGTACCATTAAAAGAAGAAAAATGTACTTTAATACTTTACAAGTTTCTGAATTCATTTATGAAGTAAGTGTGTGTGTTATAGTTTTAACAAAATGACGTAAAAACTTACCTCTAACATTTTTTAAAATTTCATTATAATTGCTGACAACAAGTTGTATGAGATTAGTCATGTTGACGATGTAATTTCCAAAAAAATTAGAATGACTCTTGACTTATATTTATCTCGGACTTTCGGAAAATCTGAAATGTTTGTAAAAGTATGTAGTAATTTTATACACTTCTGATCTGCATTAAGACTAACCAGTAGGCCATCTATGTAGGTCATCCAACCTGGTTAGGTTGGATGACCTACATAGATGGCCTACAACTTCTTCTGGTTGATTTAATTTAGATCCGATTTATCTAATAATTATTTTTTGTTATGATAATTTGTTTTTAATGTGGAATACGGTTTGAACTATCTTAATTTCCCTTCTTGACCAATTCCGTTTTTGACCCCCAGTTGGTTTGATTGAACTTACTTCCTTAAAGTGTTGAATAGAAATCGACCGTTTAAAGCGAAATAATCCACATTAAAAAACAATATAATGGAATTAATTCCCAAAACGACACAGAGCTCCTGGACGGGGCCTATACAGAAATAACATTAACCTATAAACAATCCTACATCAATATGACTAGTAAGCATCACCTTTTACACGGTCTTTTTAAACGGTCGATTTCTCTTCAACACTCTGAGGACCTGTAAGTTCAATCAAATCAACTGGGAGTCAAAAACGGAATTGGTCAAGAAGGGAAATTAAGGTAATTCAAACCGTATTCCACATTAAAAACGGTCACCAAATTATTATAACAAAAACAATTATTAGATAAATCGGCTCCAAATTAAATCAATCAGAATAAGTTCTATATAGGCCATCCAAACTGGTATAGCACTCGGATTTGTCTCTATAAAGCATTGACCACAACCGTTGCGCCCGGCTACCTCAGCTGCGTTTTTTTACAATTGACTAATCCTATCCGTCTCAATCCCTCTACACTGTATTAATTATTGACAACTGTGTACCAGACGGAATAACTATTTAATTTTAATTTTAACTTTGCGCTGATGAAAGCACTGCGTGCCGAAACGCGTCCGCTGATTTATATTTCAACTGTAACATCTTTGAAAATTAAAATATATATTGCGTTGTCAACTTTCGTGATCAACTGATCAATCTGATTGATCAATTCGATCCGACATCTCGACGAACACACTCGACATTTTTACTTGTGTCACAAGATTAACAACGCAACCAAAATTGACTTTACACTCTTCAACCAAAGAGTGCAATCATTTTTTACCAATATCTTATTAACCTAGCGACATTGGCCAAACGAGCGATATGTGATCAATGGAAATTGAGTGAAAAGAATACTTGAGAAAGGTCCAAATTCCGGACCGAAACGTCGTTAGTTCTTTAAAATAAAGACATTGGCCAGTGTAGATTGTTTCAATAAACTATCATTAATTTAAATTTAATTAAATTTTTGGGCACCAACTAAATGTTACGCACAACAAAGCTTAGAGCATAGCGCTACTAATTTAGATACTATTATTATTTCAAATTGTACTGTAATCGCATTATTACTTATAGCATTGCGATCGAATATACGAGAATTATAAATATCTAACAATGCAATCTTCTATCTATTACGTTAATATTAAACAATTGTAAGATCAAGTAATCGATATGATAGACATTTATATTTGGTTTGCTTTCGAAAAAGCTTGATACAGATTGAATAGAAAATCTCAAAATACAAACAAAATACATATCATGCAGCATGCTCACCTTCTTCAACAAGCAAATCTTGTGAGAATGTTAATTTCACAAACTTAGAAACCTTGTATTCATGACTTTTCCTTGAGGTTGACACACTTAAAAAGTTTGAACACTACAGCTTCACGGTAATCGATGAGAAGAGAGACGCGTCCTAACAGAAACTGATCGTGCACACTGGTTAAACGTAACCGAGACCGTTACCCAGCAAACGTCTCTTCTGTAATCCCCACCGTCGAATTTTGCTACGCGCGTGATGCGATAAAAACTTGCTAGTAGTAAATCAAAATCAGAATTGCAAACGCACTAATACGTAAAAAATATAGCCTTGTCACCGATTGGATTCATAAAATTAAAATGAGGAAAAGAGGCAAGAGTTCAAGAATGTACTGACAGAAAATGAGGAGTCTGCATGAGAGTCATAAAAGAGAAAGAAGTAAACACGATACCAAGGAAAAGGAGAACGCAGGAGGAATTCGTAAACATGACTGCATTGAAGGCACAAGGTGTTGTACGAAATAATAAAATTAATAATTGATTAAAAATTGATAATTAAAAAGAGCGGATTACAATTAAGAAATAATTGAGAACTTTTTAGTGTATTTTTTGTTTTTAATTTAGTGTTTAAATTTAGTGTTTAAAATTTAGTGTATATTTAGTGTAGAAAATTTATGATGACATTCGTAATACATTTATGTACAAGTTAAAAATTAAAAATAAGATTACAGCAATATTTAAAAGCATTTTTGCACTTTTACTTTTATATACATTTAAAGCTTACAATAAAAGTCCGTATTTTTAATTTCAGATATTTTTTAGTTGTATATAAAAATTTTAATCTTTTTAAATATCGTATAATTATATGTAATAAGTCCTTTATACGGAATTTCTGTTTAGTTTTTATTTAAAATTTTATATATTTAGCGACATTTTAATTTAGTAACTTTTAGTTTATGTGTAAGTGCATTAATAATTATTAAATACATCTTCACAAGTAATTTACCTATAAATTTACCATGAATAGACTCTGTTAATATAAATCAACATATACAAATATTATTAATTTTGTTTTTGGCTTTTAATAAGAAAATGCAGGTTAAAATTTTCGCAGAAGTTTAGTTTTTCACGTCATCACTTCTTTTAAATGTACCGATATTTCTGTTATTTAACCAACAAATTTAATACAATGATGGAAAGAGCAACAAAGACAATAAAGATCATATCGTGTATAAAAATTTACATCTACTAGAGAATAAATCGTGCACTTTTAAGAGTGAATATAGAGTTATATAATATGTTTATAGTGTAAATCAGTTAATTATCACCACGAATTTTAAAGAGTTTCAGAAAGCCACGAATCCGTTCAAATATTTGATAGTGTATATTTAGCCGGAATAAGTAAGATATTGTGTAGGAACGAAAAATACCTAGCAACATGACTAATACCATAATTTATTGTGACGTGATTTTTTGTAAAACTTACTTGTGATTTATTATGTAACGAATTTATTTTATAATAATTTTAATATTAATATATTATGTAACTTTTATTTAATCAATTAAAATGCAACTTGAAAGATAATATCAATATTATAAGTATTACATTATATTATAATATATGAAATATTTGTTTCAACATAAAAAATGTGGATATATGAATACATACTTTTGTTTAAAATGCATTTATAATATATTTACAGGGTGTCCCATTTTAAATGACGACCTCAAATAACTTTTTATTTTTGATCGCAGAAAAAATGTTTCAGACAAAAGTTGTTCATATTAATTAGCAGAATGAGACAGTCCCCCTACGAACCAAACAACTTTGTCTGAAACGTTTCTTTCTGCGATTACAAATAGAAAAGTTATTTGAGGTCGTCATTAAAAATGGGACATCCTGTATACTTGAGAGGGGAAGGGAGAGAGAGGGGGAGGGAGGGGGAGAGGGGAGAAGAGGAGAGAAGAGGAGAAAAGAGGAGAAAAGAGGAGAAAAGAGGAGGGGAGAGGGAGAGGGAGAGGGAGAGGGAGAGGGAGAGGGAGAGGGAGAGGGAGAGGGGGGGGAGAGAGAGAGAGAGAGAGAGAGAGAGAGAGAGAGAGATGAATA
>NW_011967228.1:2512585-2520324 GCF_000949405.1 Vollenhovia emeryi | reverse complement strand
GAGAGAGAGAGAGAGAGAGAGAGAGAGAGAATTAATACTAGTAAAAAGAAGAGCCGGAAAAAATATTATTTTAAAAGTAAGCAGAGAACAGAGTGCACATATTTAATGGCGGATTTGTGTTTGTCCGGAATAAACAAATTAAATATGAACATATCTTATACACTAAAAAATATCCGCAGATTTTTGTCACATCCAATACGTACCAATATTTAATATTCATCGAATGTCTTCAGGACATTATTACTAATTCAAGACATCCAAAAGATCGTAAGGAATATCCTCAGATGTATTCTATATTAGAACAATTTATTTGATGCGTTAGTTAACCGTGTAAATTGTATCGCTGCAGTGGAAAATATTTTGAATAAAACATTAGATCATGCATAAATATGACAAGGAAGTAAAAATTCACGTCCCAAATTTTATTTAATTGATTTTAATAACAATCAATAATTAATCTTTCAGGGTACAATGGTGTGCTTATCTATGAATGGGATATTACGGTTTGCCACGGAGAAATATATTCTGATATTGAGCTGCGATGTATTGTTGCAAGAGGAAAGGTAAGCACAGTGATTTATATTTTTTACACTGAAGAATGAAAGCATGACTGATGGTACCGTTAGACTAATAGTGCCGCAGCAGAATTTTATTTCTCTAACGAAACTAGACCCTCGAGAACACCAGCCGGATCTTAAATGATGGAAATGTGATTTGATAAATGGATTATATAACAAGAAATAGAATGTCTATACAAGTCTGTAACTAGGTGTGTCGTTTAGATAAAAATGTCATATAGAATGGAAAATTGCACATATTAATTTCATATGTTATTTTGTGTTTAGTTAACTACACAAAGAAATAAAAAGACGTATATAAAGTGCAAATAAAATTGTATTATAACAACAAATTGTTAATTGATAAAACAACAAGAATTGTAAGAGTACTTTGCATGTATTATAAAAAAATATTCAGAATAGTTTTTAAAAGCTCCCATGATACTGAATTAGAATTGCAGCTAATCCTGACATAAACGAAACAAATTCCAAGAACAATATGAAAGACATTAAAAGCAGAGAATAAAAGAACAATTTGATTGAATAGTATAAATTTAATTATTCAACGGATAATTGTATGTGATTCGAAGTTCCGGACGGTTTGTGATTCAAGATAAGAACGCAGACAGTTTCGATAAATCACGAATGACGTATTACGAGTTTAATAACGGGAACTGCCATAAAGCTTATATAAAAAAAAAATTCCTTTGCACGTCGATCTTTGACTTTAATGACCTGACAAAAATTTATCGTTGGAAATACATCCATAGCCTGCACATGGCATCGTGATTTTACGCGTGGTAAATGCATCTTAAATCGTCGTCGTCGGTACGCAAAATAATTATCAATTGCGGTCGGGCTAATAAGGGGCGCAAATACTCAATGATGGTACGAGCAAAAATAACCTGGAACGTACAACATAGCTTTCTATCCTTTTTACCAAAGGAAGTAAGTTAATGATTTGCAGCTGAGAAGTAGAATTATCTCGTTCTAGTGGGTTACGCGGTCGAGATATTATCGATAAAGTTGTAGCGGACGATAATTTTATGATATAATTAATGCATCAAAGATCATGCAAATTTTGAGTAAAGCCATGTTATGATTAAAAATCGCGACTTACAAAGTTTCCAAAAATGGAATAAATAAATGAAGAAATAGAGGAAACTATGGACACGTAATCAATATTTTAATCAATATTTGAAAAGTTACTGAGCAGAGAGAAAATCAAATTGGTAAAAACGGTGATTCTGGACGAAAGGGTACGTTCATGTTTGAGTTATAATAAATAATAAAAGCAGCAATACTAGTGTAGCGGTGAAAAATAATGCATTCATTCACATGTGAACTTTTATAATGGAACAACTATTTTATCACTGCATTGTAGATAAGCAGTGATAAGAGCGTTGAGAATCGCTAATTTGTTTTTCGGCACTTTTGTCGATGGATGTAGACAATTTTATTATTGAAATATTTGTTAGGCCACCTTTATGAGGACCAGAAGGAATCATTATAGAAGTCACTATAAAAGATGACGTTTTGGATAAATTATAGACTGAGTGTTAATAGCATGTGCAGTACATTTGTCTTTTGCGCAGGATTTTGATAACATAATATTTTGTAATATTTGAAGATAGTAATAATTCTTTAAAATCGCTCATAGCTTAAATTTGATCATTGCTTCAACATGAACATACTCTAAGCATTATGATAGTAGATAGTAGTTGTATGAAATAACGTTATTGAAAAAATTTGATTACGTTCACGCATGGATCTTCGGCAATGGACCAAGATAAAATATAACGGCATCATTGACGGTACCTTTCTGCTAAAAACGAGATGTAGGAATACGCTGTTCATCTTCTCTTCCTCTCTTGTCCTACTTTGGATCGTGTTTTCTAAAAAGTAGGTCATTTATCCATTTGTGTGCATGCGATGGTCACGGCTCCAATTAATTATTTAACCGAATATATTCAGCCAAATGGTAAAACGAAAAACAACAATACGAGATAATTACGGCCATTTGAATAAATCAGAAGAAGAATGCTCTGTATATATTTCAATTTCGAGAATGCTCTAAACATAAAGCATACAGAAAATTCCTCCTATTAAACATATATTCATATATCTATATCAAACAATTAAATGTATATTTTTATTATATTTTCAAATTAAATGTACTATTTTTTTCTTACAATTAGAATAAAATTAAGTGAGCAATATGCGCTAATTTTGTATTTTCTTATAATTTAAATATTCAAAATTTTAACATTATTAAAACGAAACTATCAGTAACTTAACGCAGCGACGATTAATATTAATATAAAAATTTTAATATTCCCAGAAAAATATAGTTCATATTTAATGTTGAATGTATATAATTTATTATACTCTGTCACTTGAAGTTTCTTAGTTATGTATAGACGAAGTACAAAGTAGTATGTGGCTTAATATCAATATACATATTTATAGAGCATACATTATACATATACGATAACTAAAATATGTTTCTAATTAAATGTATTTAGAAAAATGTATTTAGAAAAAGAGAAAAACCATATGCTGGGATTGCTAATGACATGCATAAATAAAATTAATAATAACGATTTACCGATAACATGTTAATATTGATATCAAAAACTTTTTATAATATATATTTTTTATATATTTATATTTAACACACACACATACACACGCGCGCATACACACACACACGTATATACACGGATGTTATTTATTATTATTAACTTACAACCTTTAACACTACAACCGTTAACACTACAACCTTTAACACTACAACCTTTTTAAAGTAGGTCTTTACTTCCACTATACATGAATTTATTAACTCAAATAACACATAGGTGATAGTTATAAATTATAAAAGGATTATTTCTAAATTCTTTATGAATTAGCGTGATATCTGTTCCAAATAAATTTCAAAAAGTTATTTTCATTGCGAATTCTTATACAGTAAAAAGTTCAAAAATTCATTTTGCATCCGAAAAAGAGTTCAAATTTGATGATATAAAAGCGAACTCTTTTTAGATTCTATGTGCTATCTGGAAAATATCTTTGCAACTCGCGTAAAAAGTAAACGTATAAACTTTAAGCTTAAAATAAAATCTAATATAGACTCACAATTATCTCGCTCTACAATGTTTTTAAAACTCTTCTAGTATTGTCTTTATTATACAGAAATAATTGGACGAATATAGAGTATGTTGTTATAAAACTACACTGTACTACGCTGTTAATTAAAAGAGTAGTTGTATTTATCCTAGTAACATGAAAGGTTTATAAATATATTATGTTTTTGACGCTCGTGTTACATCTTAAGGATTTGTAACACCTATTTTATAAAAATTATTTTTTTAAGTTACAACCGTGCGATGTTCGGTATATGTATAAAAAAATTTTCGAAGTAACGTAAAAAATGTAAAATATAGGTATACATATAATTTTATTAGATTATCAGATCGCCAGCATTATTTAATTTTGGGAAATATTTATATTAAATATATTAAAACTAAAAAATAAAATAAGATGAAAAAGATCAAGCTAGGTCCACACATGGACATATCGTATTGTAATCACGTACACTGAGAAAAAAAAACTGTTTTTAGTCATTTCAATAACTTTTATTTCTCAATGTATTATGATCAGACAAGTGTAAACGGGATACTGTATCGTATGTAGGTATTGTACTTGCATATCAAGGTGAGACATAAATATGATATAACTCATGATCTACTTGAAGTGGAAACATAGGCATAATATATCTAGACTGAGCGTTTACCATTATTTGAGCAGTGGAGGTAGAGGTTCACATAGAAAAGGACAAACTCTGTTTTGTGCTATTTCGTTCTCTTTCGTTCGCATGTAAACAAGAGAGAACGAAATAGCACAAAATAGCAGGGTTGAGTAAGTTACCTTTTTTTTAACTAAGTTAAGTTAAAATTAACAGCCTTGAAAATTTAATTTAGTTAAAATACAAGTTAATTCATAATACAATTGAATTAAAAATTAAGTTAATAATAAAAAGAAATTACAAAGTTAAAAGTTAATTTATTTTATTTTTACATAAAATCTTAGAGACTTACGATCACGTAAATTGCATTGAATTTTGCGACTAGCGTTTGAACAATCACTACACAGAATATAGTCCATTTCATATGTAAACAATTTCACGTGAGTTCGTGAATCAAAACTCTCTAATGGCTGTATTCCACAACGCATTATCAGCGCTGAAGATCTATAGTACACATATACAGTAGATTTTAGAGTTGGCAGTGAATTTTGAAATACAGAGACTACCAATGTAGGCAGACACACGGCATCCCGGGACTAACTTCTGGTTAAGTTAGTCGACTCTCTATCTTTTTGTATATTATTATCTAAACAGAGACAGAGTTGACTAACTTCTGGTTAACAATCAACCAGAAAATGAAAAATCGGGCCTAAGAGATAGGTAACTTAAAAGTTAACAGTTACCGATAAAATGTAACAAAATTTAGTTAAAAGTTAACAATCTATAATGTAACTAAATTAAGTTAAAATTATTTAACTTTTTAACTTTATAACTTAACTTTTATCTTTTTAACTAGGCACTACCCAACTCTGCAAAAGAGAGTTTGTCCTTTTCTACGTGAATCTCTACCCCCGCTGCTCAATGCTCGGTTTAGATATATTATAATATGTGTATGGGTGGAAAATTGACAAACAAATACAAATATACGAGATACGGATATGGGTTTAAAACAATGTCTTGGCGTATCTATCTTCATAAGCAGTATATTCACGGGCAGAGGTGATCATGATATATGACAGTGACGACACATGTCTGGACCTAAGCTTTAGAGATTAAGACATGTTTTAAATTTATTGGTTTTTCAGTTTATCATTAGAGATTTCAGCAGAGATGCCGTTTATTTCTGCCTTTGTCATTTTAATTGCTGGTTTTTTCTTGATGTATGTCTTGTAATAAAAATCTCCGAATAATATAATCATAAACAAATTCTGCGGTACCATTACGTATGCCGGCCATATTGGGAAACCGCAGTTTTTCACCCAGGCTAATTGTAAATAGTGTAAAGTGATAATGAAAAATTGGACCAGCTGCAGCTGAGTGATGTACTTTTTCCACGCGCTTGTGTCTATTTTCATAGACGCTAACAGATAGTGCGTGTACATTATTATGTGAACAAATGTATTAAGTAATCCTGAAATGCAATGGTATTAATTGTTATGAAATAGAAAATAATATAATATAAAATTTCTTTTGTTGACACATGAAACTGATTAGTCGATCATTTTTATATTATACTTCTTACACTTATATTGACAATTGTTATATTAAAAGAAATAAAATTTACTTAATCATATCACTAAATAAATTTACGATATATTTCAAATTGAAAGATATAAATGAAAAAACATTTATTACCATAAATAAAATTTTTGCACTTTTTATACGTACCTAAGAAAGTAACGTGACCACCAGGCAGATATTTAACGGCACCCCAAGCACCCATTAAAATGCCAACATGATGATATAAGTGAAGAAATGTCACTTGTGACTGCTTCTTTCTAAGTACGAAAAAGATGGTGTCCATCAAATCCATTAACTTGACCAAGAAATACACCCAAACTAATCTGGTGATCTGTGTAGTAGAAAAGTGTATATAAGTATGTACAATAGACATTTATCCATTAATTTTCTTGTTTATATCTTAATTTTATGTAGATAAACGTAAAGACATTTGTCTTTATATAAACTTCTAAAAAATTGTTACAGTAATATAACTATTACTTTCGATTGTACAAGTATATTGATAATATAAATAAATGTAGTTGATATCTTAAAATTCAACAATTCTATAGCAAAGGTCAATTTTTAATTGATTGACTTTTTCTTACAATTACCTCTATGGTCTTTGGTGTGACCGAATAATCGATTGGCTCGCAAAAGTAATTATAATGTCCTAACCAACCTACTGTTAATGCCTGAAATGTACAACTGCAAAGTAAATTTTTTCAAACAAAGTGTAAGTATAAGAATCAGAATTTAAATACTACGTGCACAATATGTTTTAGTTACTAAATACCAGGAATTAGTAAGAAACAATTTTTATATTCATATCAAATGTCATATCAAAATTTATATCAAATTTTGTGCATAATAAAAAATATTTTTTCATTTCCATATCTTTGTAAAACAAACTAGAAGTTAAAGTAAGTAATTAAAAATGTAATGCGACTTACTTTGTAAAATAAAAATGCATTTGATAAAATTTGGAACACATTATATATTTGTAATATCTCGTTTAATTTAAAAGGATGTCTTTTTTCCATATATCTCGGTCCAAAATTACATATAAAATATAGATACAATCCAATCAAAGTTAGGCCAGGCCATGGTGAGCCGATCAGAAAATAATCTTTCGTACGTGGATCTTGCAATAAAAGTAAATAAAATCAATAAAAGTATATTATTAAAAATTTATTAAATTTTCTTATAGTATATTATACAACGTACTTTAAATATATATAACTATATTCCAAATATCTTAAACCAATTGAACATAGAAAATTCCTTATACAGGGTGTGTCCTAATACCCGTATGTCCCGTAGATGGTGGATAGGCCGGGGCAAACTGAATAGAAAAGTCCTATACCATTTTACAAAATTCGCAATAGTTATCGAGAAATTAATTTTAATGTCTGAGCGAATGAGAGCGTAGAAGGCGGCAGGCTGGACTCGGCAGGCAACGGTGGGGCATCATCTAATAGCGAGAGGTGGAGCGGCGCGCCGAAAAAAAGTTGTCACGCAGCCCAAGGAGCGCCAATGCGCGTATAACGTGCGTTTAATGCGCATTTTACTGCATTGGCTTCTAAACTGCATTAATTGTGTGTTCAAAATGCGCGTTTTCAAATGCGTAATTAATGCAAATTGTATGTACACCTCGAAATTTTCTACAACCAATGGCGAACGCAAATCGCTAGGTCAACATTCATAACTGATTCTTATATTTAAGACCGTCTTAAATATAATCTTGAGTTCGAAAGCTGTTGCTTTTGTGATAATTATAATTAATTACATATATTAGCATAGTTTTTAAGTTTAATAGTTTCAACTAAAAGTTCCTAAGTGATGAAAAAGAGTAAATATCCTTTTTTCTACCTTGG
>NW_011967228.1:2506131-2511951 GCF_000949405.1 Vollenhovia emeryi | reverse complement strand
GTACATTTCATGCGGGACAAATATGCGCTTTAAATGTGCATGTACAATTCGCATTTAATGCGAATTTTAATGCACATTTAGAGCGCATTATACGTGCATTGGCGCTCCTTGGGAGCGAGCGGCGAGCTTTTTGGACAACTTTTTTCGGCGCGCCGCTCCACCTCTCGCTATTAGATGATGCCCCACCGTTGCCTGCCGAGTCCAGCCTGGCGCCTTCTACGCTCTCATTCGCTCAGACATTAAAATTAATTTCTCGATAACTACCGCGAATTTTGCAAAATAGTATAGGACTTTTCTATTCAGTTTGCCCCGGTCTATCTGCCATCTACGGGACATACGGGTATTAGGACACACCCTGTATAATTACACGATTAATGTTATGCATTTTACGATTGTATATAAAAATTACTATTGATACCAATATTTGTATAACACTTTTATTGCTAAAATTAAGAAAATCATTAAAATATTAAACTAATAGAACTAATGGACTAAAAAGGTGAAAACATGCTGACGAAAAAGGTGTTAATTCTGATTTATTATTTTTTTACTATTATCTTTTTCATAATTTTTGATTAGTTATCTTTTTCTTACGACGAGAAGCAGATAGTTTCAGTGATGTTCATTAATTTATTTATACTATTGTTATATTATAGCATTACGCATGTGCAAGTAGAATGTGCAGGAAAAATAAAAATAAAAATAAAAATGTACTTAATGATATAGAAATATATGTCACTATAATGTTATAAACGTTGTTACGAGATGTGTTAGAAAAGATAATACGCTCATCACACAAATTGTTTCTTAACTAGTGTTCAATATTTAAAAACTTAATTTTTGAGGTCATTTTATGAAGAAAATCATATATGAATAATGCCAAAGTCCTTAAAAATAATGTTTTAAAGATACAGAATGTCAAATATTTGAGGAAACTGTTGTTTTTTAATAGTTTCTAAATAAAAAGATATTTTATTTTCAAATTTGCTAAATAAGTATACAGGGTGCTCCGCAACATATTGAAGACCGGTCATGGGAAGATAGAGGGGACTAAGACAAACAGAAAAGTCCTGTACTATTTTGCGCTTGGACGAATAGTTATCGAGATACTGAATTTTAAAAATCACATGCGCGCGCGTGCGCATAAACACACATAAAATATCACATAAACAAAATTGAAGTGTTCATTAAGGAATTATTAATCTTAGGCCGGTATTCATAGTCAGATCTTATATTAAAGGCTGTCTTAAAATCTTCTTTAGATATTCCGTAGCCAATGAAATATTCCATACAACATCTTTAGAGAAATTCAAAACAGTCTTGAATATAAGATCTGACTATGAATACCGACCTTAATTGTTTAAACAAGCTTAATCTTGCGAAAGATTTCTTCTTCCTGAAATATTTTTTAAGTTATAGATACGCACACACACTTACACACACATCACAAATTATTTGCTGTACCTATTTTATAAGGCTTTTTATACAAATTATATTAATATATAATTTATTATATAATGAAATTATTTCGAAAATATAACAAACATACCTAAATAAATGAAAAATATAATGTAAGTAAGAAAATAAAATATTTACCCGCCAAATCATCGTTAAGGTATTTATACCATACTGCAAACTTCTCTAGCATTGTAGTCATTATGATGATACTGAACTAGTTTTGGTGTTACTTTTGTAGAACTCCAACAAAATGGTGATGAGAAGCTTATTTTATTTACACAGTTTATCGCGATATTGATATGAACAAGAAAGAAGAACGTTTGATTAATTTTGATTAATTAATTATCCTTTTTTCTTATTAATAAGTCAGTTTCGATGAAAAAGTGTTTTTCAATTTTAACTTTTTTTTAACACTTATTCCTGATTATTCTAGCAAACTGAGTAATACGAAGCTTAACGTTGTATTTGACCACTTATTGTTAGCAGATACCTTTACTGACTACTCTTTTCAACAATTTCCTTCAAGGCGACTAGTCGCTATGAAGCTTCCAAACCGACTGCGACAATGTATTTAACCTTTCCTCTTCGCCATAATGTTACTGTCATTGTATTATAATTACAGCAAGCTTGTGTAAGAAATACGGGGTCTTCCAAGTATCGCACTGATGAAGTACGTCTACCCCTTCTAAGTAGGCAACTTGACCTACCATTACAATTATGAAAAGAACATTGAATATTTATAGATAATTATAATATAAGAAGAACCCAAATTCCAAATTTGAAATTCATTTAAACTCTGACCTTTCACCATTTGTCGAATTCCTGACCTTTGGCCTTGGGCCAATTTAACCAGCTGATACAATATGAAGTTGTATTCTGGGCATAATATGGCATCGATATATTCGGTATACGTCGTTCATTGAATACATCTTTTAATATTTGTGTTTTCAATTACAAGAGTTAATCTAATAAGTAAGAAAGATATTATACACACGTACACACATACACACGTGTACACACACATACGCATACTTCATATTTTCTAAAATAAATTTGTATAAAAAAATAGAGCCAAAAATTATTAAAAATATTTCTAATTAGAATTATTTTTGTTTGTGTCAGTAAACAGAAGTAAATAATAACACCTATTTTCTTTTTATCTGAAATCATTTGAAATTATTAGTTATAATTAGCGTAGTTAATTTCCAAAAATTTTCAAGCCTCTAATCGTTGACACAATTCTTTAAGTTGACACAATTCTTTTTAGTTTCAGCTTTCCCGCGGATAATTGCGGTTAATTGCAATGTAATAGCACTTACATTGCTCAGACACGTGCCGTATTGTTAAGAATGTGAGTATGAAGCATTGCAACAATCACGACCGACATTTAAGAAAAGAAATGCATATTGCGACATTATTGTTTCTGCAAGTTGAAAAATCTGTTTGCCTGGTTTTTATGAGGTATGCATTAATATTTGCTTACGCTTGATTAATAAGCGAACAACAGAAAATATATCATAATTAAGTACGTAATATTATATTTATCAAATTTATCATATTCATATTATTGATTGTAGCATATTTTTTTAATGTTTCGGAATAATTACAAATTTTATAAATTATAAAAGAATCATTTATATATGCAGCATATTAGAAGTATATCTAATGCGACATCGTTGCACGATGTTATCTGCGCACATTAGTTCTCCGACGCGCAAAGGTGACAATGACTTATGACACTGCCGACACTATCAATGGAAACATCTATTAAAAATTCAATTTAATCAGACAATCGGTATACAATATTAACTGCGCACGTCCAGTCTCCGCAAATGCGCAAAAATGAAAACGCATAATACGAGTATGTGTCACTATTGAGAGGCTATAGAAACATCTATCTAAATTTCAATTAAATCGGTCTCTCTCTCTCTCTCTCTCTCTCTCTCTCTCTCTCTCTCTCTAAAATATTAATAATATAGATTGGTAGGTTAGTTAACATATAATATTCTGTCATTGACCGCATAAAAAAGACATTGATATTCTTAATGTGCTATTACAAAAAATCTTTTAATTTTTAAGATATCACAAACGTAGCTTCTTTCCATTTTCATCGATTTAAGCCGCTCTTGTTTACTGGCATTTCAATCAACAGACCACTTAGGTCAAAATGATTTATTTCCCGACTTTAGACACTCTTATCGTGTGAAAGGCTATTAAAATTACAATAATAACAGCTTTAGTCAAACGCTGACATTGAGAAGAGACATTATCCACGTAATATATCATATGTACAGAATAATATCCTCGTAAGTTTCGACATTTTGGTTTTTTATTCATTATTGTGTTATATTTATATCTTTGTTTATATTGATTGCATATTTCTGTAATTCATGTAAAGTCTACATATATTTCTTAAGATTTCTTTTATTTTTCGTTTTGTATTTGTTAATTCATATTCTTATTAATATATCGGGCAAAATTATATCACCTTACAATTAATGAGCACAACTAGTTTTAAAGTGCACGAATGAAAAATTCGAAAATCACAGTGTATTTTGTCAAATTTCCTGGCCTTTCATGTACAAGATGCGCCTGTTATCAGGTATCTACTGTAAAATTTTGAAAACATTCGATGCACTTTGACGAAAGTTATGGTCAGAAAATCTAAAGGTGGTATAATTTTTGTCGATTCTGTACATAAGAATTATAAAATCAACATCACACATCAAAAAGCAATTGCAATGTTTGTCGTGCTTAACAATTTAATGTACCGTCACAGCCACGTAATATTTCACATTACACTAGCGCTGTGACGACCCTCAATTAAGTTCAAAGTTATAATTAGTTCTTGCCGGAATGCAAGAAATTATATACCAGTACTCGTAAATAGAATTGCTCTAAAACTTCTAAAGTGAAAGTGGTAAGTACGATGATTTTCAATTTCATGTAGAATCTTATGCTTTGTTTTACATTTTAATAATCTATAAATAGTATAAATAATAAGAAAGAAAGCAATAGCAATATTATATGCTAATTTAAAAGTGCGCTTGTGATGATATCTTTGTGAACTTTTGAAAATGCTGTATATATGTACAATTCTGTTTCTCTTTTCTCAAATTTCTTTCAATGCTTTATCTTTTTTTATTACTTATCAGAAAAATATATTATATTAATTTTTATAAAAATTACGCTATTACATTTATTTTCTTTGAAAAATTATTTATAGACAGTTTTTCGGTTTCATGAAAACAATCAATAATAGAAGTGAAACATTTACTTCTAAATACATAGAAATTAATTTGGCATGTTGTATTTCTAATAGAGGTATACGTACAGCTATAAAATTTATGTGACAGTTTTATATTTCGTCTTCTTGTTGGTATAAGGAATAAAATTTGTATAGAGCGGAAACGAGAACCCTAGTGAGTTCTAAGGCCGTGACCTCGAACTCTTGCATTCATCAGAACGATGATAGTTTATAATTTTATTGGTGTCATTGTTTTCGTAGTAATTATTGACGCATCATGTAGTATAAAATTTTTGTTTGAAATTAAAAAAATATGGTATATATAAATTTAAAATACAAAAATTTATAATATTTTTTATAATAAAGAAATATTATTGTCTAATATTAATTTTGATTTCAGCAAGTTCTATCATCGTTTTTTATATTAAAAATAAAAATCTTTTAATTCGAATAAGACTGTAAAATAGAGATGTAGTAGATATCTTTACATCTTAAGTTAATTTTTTTTAACAGAATTTGAAAATTTTCTTCTTTCTCTTTCTCTCCTTTCTCTTATAATTCCGAGAAAAATTAAAAGTTACCAAAACTCTTAACGCAACTTTAATATCTGATATCTTACAAAGTTTCTTACAAAAATTATGTTAATTTAAAGTGACATAAAATTTATGTAATCAAAGTGTCGTACTTAAAATTTTTCAATTATTTGCTAACCCTTATTAGAACTTACTTATAATTTAATAGCTCGTTCAAAAGCAATTACGGTCTTAACAATTTTACAAAGATAAGAACTTTGACAATAATTATAATATATAGTTATATATTATGGTATATATACAGGGTGGGGCAATAACTATTAGGACCTTAAATATCTTCGAATCTATAAGTCCCAGAAGAAGATTTGTGTAACCAAAATTTCACGGTACGAAGGGGGCTATTATAATAGCGATAATATTTTTGTCCAGGTGGAGGCGCTTCGGAGATACCAAGGTCATCTTAATTTTTTTAAATGGATCCGATATGTTTTTTTTCCATAATATGATAGAGGAGCTTGATACAAGTTCAGAACTCACGGCACAATATCATTGAATGAATAAACATATTATGGAAAAAAAAAA
>NW_011967228.1:2493150-2506031 GCF_000949405.1 Vollenhovia emeryi | reverse complement strand
TGGAGGCGCTTCGGAGATACCAAGGTCATCTTAATTTTTTTAAATGGATCCGATATGTTTTTTTTCCATAATATGATAGAGGAGCTTGATACAAGTTCAGAACTCACGGCACAATATCATTGAATGAATAAACATATTATGGAAAAAAAAAACATATCGGATCCATTTAAAAAAATTTAGATGACCTTGGTATCTCCGAAGCGCCTCCACCTGGACAAAAATATTATCGCTATTATAATAGCCCCCTTCGTACCGTGAAATTTTGGTTACACAAATCTTCTTCTGGGACTTATAGATTTGAAGATATTTAAGGTCCTAATAGTTATTGCCCCACCCTGTATAATATATATATGGTAAAAATTATAAATATAACTATATTTATACATATTATACATATTAAACATACAAAAATTAATTGAAAAATAAAAATTATTAACTTTGTTAGTAGAAAGCAGCGAGTTAATTTGGCTAAGTTAATTATGGTTTAAAATCAGCATGTTGCATTATTTCGCATTAGTTTTGATTACAAAAATCGTAACTTACAAAATATCTAGTAGTATGCATGCAAATCTGAAAACTGTAATTATATGATTTATAAAAGAGAATAATAGTTATTAAATAATGGTCAATTATTTACGTATAACAATTAATTGAAAATAGATAAATACAATACAATAAAAATTGAGAGTTAGAAAAATATGCGCAACTGCTTACTTTAATATACCGAACAAAAAATACTTACCTTTATAAATATGTTACAATTTATACGTTGCATATTGTATATTATAAACTTTATATGTAACTTTTTGTATTTGCGTTATACATATACCAATACGAAATAAACTTGGTTTCTCTTTTCAAATTAAATAATACAGAAAATGTGTGAGAAACAAAGAGTGGAAAAGAGACAAAGAGGAAAAAATAGGAAAAAGAGAATTACCTTATGTATATTTGATGTACTGGCAGTTTAATTCTTGCGAGTCATTCCTTTCTACAATTTACATAAAAATAATGCATACCTTATTCCATTGTTTCTTATATAGATAATATTAATATTATACTAATTTTCTTATATTACATTCTTTAATGATAAATTCGGTCTTTTGAAACGAAATTTTTGAATAACATTTAGTTAATAAATTTAGTTAATAAATTTTAGTTGTCTGTGTTTTTAATCACTAAAAAGAGAAATTATATTTTTGGTCAGAACATTTGACAGAAGTTTAATTAAACGTTGCTTATAAAGATAAATAATATCATAGAAAGTCGAGGAAACAGTGCAATAAATATTTATTCATAATGTTTCATTAAAAAATTATACTTTGTACTGGTTAAATTGATCAACAATTTATTACTACAAATGATACGCTAGAAAGTTGTCTAGTATATGTATAAAAATTTCTATTTCCTGTATATTTGTCATCGATGTTATTTCGATCAGTGCCGTAACTAGGGCAGTGCTGTCAGTGTTCTCGCACCGGTTGCAAAAGGGACGTAGTCAAGACGATGTAAAATAAAAGTTTGAAAAAATTAAGGAATAAACTAAAATTTGGAAAAAAATATATTTAAGAAAATACTTGTAATAAAAATAATACATATAATAATAAATATGATAATAAATAATAAAAAATATAACAAACAACAATATATTTATTTGCAGCAAATAAAAATATTTTTTTAGTTCAGACGTTAAATTTGTTTATTATATACATATATTTGGGAAAGAAAAAAGAGCGCAAGATATTGAACTTGCCTCAGACAACGCAGGCTGCTAGTTACGACATTAATGTCAATATACATATTATTATAAAGTAGTTGTAATAATATATTTTTTTTAAATTATTATAGACCTCCGTTTATATGTATTTAACAAGTAAATCTTTAGTTTTTAAAAATATTCAGCAAATACAATATATTACAAAATTACATTACCAAACGACAGTAAAAACATTTTTTGTACAAATCAAATTTTTAACAAACTTGGTAATAAAGTGTTATATTTGTGATGAGAGATTATGAATTATGTTGTTCCCCCACATATTCCAATGTACCTGTATCAAAATAGAAAATGATTAAATCTGTTTTTAAAGAATTAAATAACCGATGTGTGCTCTCGATGATTAATTACATACAAAATACTTAATCATATAAGTTAAAAATTTTAATAATCAATATTGCTTATTAATATATTAGTATATATAGAATATATAAAATATTACTATACATATACATACATATGTATACATACAAGGTGAGTTTTATTTCGTGAGTCAGTCTTTTACCATAAGAGATGGATTACCAACCGAAACTGTAGCCCACTCTGGAAAAAATGGAAAAACTTTCGTTATACATGTTTCAATCATGTAATATCTAATTATATCTCTCAAGATACAGTTAAATACTACATGTTTGAAACGCATTTAAGGAGGTTTTTTTCCATTCTTTTCGGGTTGGCTACAGTTTCGGTTGGTAATCCATCTTTCATGGTAAAAGACTGGTTCACGAAATTAAACTCACTCTGTATATAGAAATGTGCGTTTTTAAAACGGAATACATTACTGTAATTTATGAGTATAAATTTAAGTTATCGACGGAGAGTACAACATATTTCTATTGAATCACCTACGATGGCGTTGAATTATATGCTAGTGTACAAAGATTTTAAATTTAATTAATTTGTGCAATTATCCATAATACTATTAAATAATTTTGACTTATCAATGTTCGGTAAAAAATCTTTTACAAGCATCTTTTACAGATATCGTACTTAACTTCTAAAACGTTGTTTTTTGATAAAACAATAAATTATAGTACATTCTCAATAACATAATTACCTAAACGATAATCTTTGATAGCTTAAGGATTTAAATAATATGATAGATATGATGGAAAACAACGAAAGAATATCGTTAAAGTATTCTTTGACAGAATAATTTGTCTTTTATGTTATACATCGCATTAATATCAATATCTGTATGAAATTCCGTGATAAAGCTTTCGTAAAAATCAATCTCGGCTGTGAGAATAAAAAGGAAACTAAATCTTTGCAGCTACAGAGCAGCATTCTTTACTGAACAATTTAAGTTTTTGGCAATTGAAATGATCACAAGTATGAATAAACTCTGAGCTTCAGTGTATAACTGAAGAAAATAGATTTGTGAATTAATTGTTCACACAGCTAAGGGGTCGAAAGTTAGAAAGAGAAAGCCAGAACCTTCGAATATACACAGAACACATAATACGGACCGTGGCTGTAAGAATGAAGCGTGACTCTTACACACCTCCGAATTGATAGGGGATTTCAACTGAAAAGAAACGAAATCAGAAAGACTTCTGATACTCCCGATCTATCCTTTAGTTAGGCTAGAATACAGACCAGAACCGTCAAGGATTGCATAAAAGTTACACGGAAAGGTGTAACTTTTATGCAAGTGTAATATTCAAATACGACTAATACATTGCAAACAAATGTGTTCTGTCATTTTCTTTAACATTCAAGAGAATTTCAAAATTGCTAAACTTTTTATACTTTTCTGTAAAAGCACATATGCTGAAAAAAAATTATAAATATGTACAAACATATATATATATCAAAGATTATCGCTGCCTCTGATTGCTTTATTAATTTTTTACATCGTAAAAAGAGATTTGAAAATAAATACTTTTGCACATTGAAACCATATCATAAGTAAAATAGAATTTTTGCGTTTCGCAGCAAAATATAATACATAAATTTGAAATGTACGCCTATCTTAATTACGAATTAAGATATACATCATCCGAGAATCAATCTCTTTATAGAACTTCGAAATCGAATAAGCTTATATCAAGTATAAATTTCATACCCGATTGTATTGTATTATACATCGCATGAATGTCGTTTCGCACCTCGGAAAGGTGTACATTTTATGCAAGAGTAATATTTATATCTTCTATAGATTGTACGTGTAAAGATCGCTTTTAAACGGATCGCGTTCCAAATAAGTCAAATCTATTTTTACTTGTAAGGTACAATTCTTCCCTACCTGTATGCGTTAATCTACTTTCGTAATTCGCATTGCAGTAGTATATGGGCGGAATAATACCGGGGGAATAATATCGAGGTTGGGAGAGAGTTATCCAGAGTGACATTTTACTACATTTACATTACAAGAATCTAGTCCACTCCCAAATGAACTATGAAAGAACCTTTGAAAATCATTCTTCTGCTCTCATACTTACAATCCTACAGGCAGAAGGGCTCTGCGACGAGTCCTTCAATCGGATTTTCCGTGATCCAACTCGTTGGGGATTGCGTCGACACTAACGGCGCTGTTAGTAGCGCCGTTGGTCTTCGGTTCTTGTCGGATTTTCGATTTTAAATAATTTTTCACGTAGAATGATCCGAACATGTAAATGAACAGGCCGGCGTTGAGCGCAAGCAGGAACGATAGCGGCTTCGGAAAGTTGCAGTTAGTGAATAGCATTTGAAAATTGTGGGAAAACACTATGATAAATTGCACGATCTGCATAGTAGTCAGATGCTTTTTCCACCAAAGGTACTTCTGCATATGCGGCCCGAATGCAGACAGCATGTAGTAGGTGTACATAAAGACGTGGATGAAAGCGTTGATGACGCCAAGGAGGGTCGGGTGACCGCCAGCGAAGAACTTTACACCGATCCAAGCGCAGACTGGCATTAACGAATGATGATAGAGATGCAGGAATGTGATCTGTCGGTCTTTTTTGCGTAAAACAAAGAACACCGTGTCCAGCAACTCGATCAGTTTGCACAGGAAGTACAAGTAAACGCCGCGGGCCATCTACAAAGGCATAATTACATAAAGATCGAACGTAAATGCTAATGATATAGATTGTAAAGTCAAGCGTCATTTTCTCTAGAACAGTACGCTCCTTCGTCTAAGGTGGACGTGGAATCTACACTGAATTCGAGCACCGGTTTAAAGTTGCCGTAATAACGGATGCAATGGTAGGGACCCGTCGCAAAAAGTGTCGATTCAATTTCAGTATAGCACAGAAGCCATGTAACCATAATGTTTCTATACAGCACAGAACAAATTGCACAACACTTGTTGTTGTAACATTATTGTAATATTTAAAGAGCAATGAAACATCCGCTTTGAGAAATCTTGTAGTGTAACATTATCGCAATATATAAATGCAATGTCGTTATAAGCATGCAACGATATAGATACATATTAGAAGTACGGCTTATATAAAAAAAAAACTCGTATGGAGAAGGAGAAGAACGTGTCCATTGCACTGCAATTTACAAGATTGCAATATTGCTGCAATATACGTGAAATATTCCGTGCTGTATATGGATTATTATTATAGGGCTATTATATTAATAACGGTTTAGGCTTACCCTCACTGAACTCGGTTTATACGAATAATCGACAGGTTGGCAAATGAAATCGTATTCGTACAACCAACCTGCCATCAAGCCTTCGTGAACTAGATACACACTTAACAAAACCTGAATGAAGTTATAAATTATCAGAGTGTTTTTCAAATTGTACGGTTTCTTGTCCTTCATGTATCTCGGTCCTGCCGAAACACAAAAGTATATATATGTCGCTATGATTGTCAGGACTGGACCAGGACTAGGTACCAAAAGCCAATCTTGTGTTCTCGGATCTATAAAAATATACGTTTTAACATATAATTTAATCTAATTTAACTTAACGTTAACATTTAAAAAATATAATTCTGTTGTCACATAATTACCATATTTGTTATCTATCACATCTCTATACCACTCCACGATGTACGACATCTCGTAGTCTGACTTCGTAAATCTGCAAACATACAAATTGTAAAGTTTAAAATATCAAAGTTTGCATTAAAATAAATTTTATATTTGATATTGCATTTTAATAATAATTTACAAATAAAATACAAAAATCTAAGTTGTAGTTTATGTAGCTGTGTATTAAATAATAATAATAATAAAATATTTGTATAGTCTTGTCTTCTTTATAGAAATTTGTAAGAATTATGTAATAGAGAGAAAAGAGACAGCTGCATGGACAAGTGGGAAAAGATGCGTTATCTTATTTAAGATTTCGTTATTGATTTAAATTTATGACGAAAGAAAAATGTTACTTATAGTCGCCAGTGATGATTAAAAATTTTCCAGTTGAGTTGACAATAAGCTCACTGTTTTAATTTTAAATTTATGAATTCTATATGAAATTAAAATTATGATTTTACATGCTTATAATAAGAAAAGAATAGATTACTCTACGGACAATTGCGACATTGGTACTGCAAGGTATTGCAGTTATGCTGCAAACGCGCAGTAAAAAAACGAATGACTATGAAAGTGCTATGCATTGTTCTGCTTGTTTCCTCAGTCGTCCTTGGTGGTCCTAATGACAATATAAATTACGCGAGGGACGGTAAGGGAATAGAAACTTGTGCCTTTTCCTAAATTGCGATGAACCGTAAGATAGTGCAGAATGTGCAATTTTAATGTGCATTCATGGCTGCGAAAGATATAATTAATAAGTATATAAAAGAGGCCAATTTTAACGAGCACGAAAGTTAACAAAGTATTATATTTCAAAATTTAAGATATTACAAGAAATACATATCCGCGGACGCGTTTCGGTACACTGTGCTTTCATCAGTGCAAAATCAGCTTAAATTTAAATTAAATTAATGTCGGAGTTAAAATTAAACTTTTGTTACATGTGTTACATATTCTTCGCGATTGTCCAGTGTATGTTTGAGACGGACAGGTTAAGTCAGTTATATAAAAAAATTCGTAGCTGAGGTAGCCGGCTGTCACGGTTGTGGTCAATAGAGACAGATCCAGGTTCTATAACAGGTTGGATGGCCCATATAGAACTTCTTCTATTCAGTTTGATTTGGCTCTGATTAATTTAATGATTGTTAGTTTGTTTTTATAAAAAATGGTATGCGTTTGAAATACCTTCATTTCCCTGCTTGACCAATTCCATATTTTTTTACGGCCAGATGGTTTGATCGATCTTACTTCCTTAGAGTGTTGGAGAGAAATGAGTCGTTTAAAGAAACAGTGTGAAGGTGATGCTTCGTCATATTGATGTGGAAATTGTTTATATGTTAATATTATTTGTTTTTAACTGTTTGTAAGACTATGGAGGAATTCTGTGTAGGCCCCGTCCAGGAGCTCCGTGTCCTTTTGTGAATTGATACCATTATGTTTTTTAATGTGTATCATTTCGCTTATAATTCTTTTCCTCCAGTTAGGTTCTTTGTCTAAAATGGATGCATTTTTCCAATCAAATGTGTGATTGAGCTCTATCATATGTTGTGTTAACACGGAGTGTTTGGACGGATCCAGCCTAGAATTGTTTGAGTGTTCTTTTAATTTCGTTTTTAGTTTTCTTTTTGTTTGTCCGACGTAAGTTGCATCACAGTCCGCGCATGACGGTATTTTGTATACCACGTCTGTAGTTTCTTGTATGTTGGTTTTATCTTTAAGTGTTCTGATGAAATTCTGATGAAAGCACAGTCTTAAATTTTGAAATATAATACTTTGTTAACTTTCGTGCTCGTTAAAATTGGCCTCTTTTATATACTTACTGTTTTAAACATAACACGAGCGACATTATTATCTGTGATATAATTAATTTTACATTTCTGGAATTTTATATAAATGAACCACAAGACGATTCCTTTAACACCAACTAACTTTTATAACACTAAATTTCATTACAGCGTGATAATAATTTTAGAATCTCTGTTTAGTTTCTTTTTACAATCATTAATTATATTATTTCTTAGAATTAACATTTAAATTCACACACAATTTAAATTAGTTGATATTACAAAAATCTACAATTTAATTCGCACATATTAGAGAGGGAGATATATAACATTATTTTTAAAGACTATCTCCTGCAAAAGAACATTACCAGGTAAATTAAAGCATAATTATTTTATTGCGATATTACGAATTATTAGTCTGCGGTACGATAAAATTAATAAATGAGTATTTAGGTTAGCGAAAACGCAAGGATAAATTTTCTATATTAATGTACATTTTTTGCTTTACTATAATTTTCCTGTTGTAATCTAATTAATATTTTGCATATTATTTCAAAAATGTCCGGCGCTCGATAAAAGCACACTGAATACGTTGAATAAAAATTAGCAAAACTATCGAAATTCACTCTCTAAAAGTCAATTAGTGCATTATCATTGAAAACAGTGAATATTCACTGATTCACACTTGTAAGTATAGCACTGAATTATTCACTGAATTACACATAACTGTTTTCAGTGACAATGCGCTGATTGACTTTTAGAGAGCACGGCATAATGTTGCATTTACGTGCAGTATTTTCAAGAACTTCGAATCTAATTTCGAAATCTCTTTAGGTTGCCAGTAATATTATAAATAGTAAAATATATTAAACACGTGTCAGATAAGGTCGGCCAAAATTTATTTATTCGGATGTAATTATTCATTATTGGGTCAAAGATTTTTCTAGATCCAAATAAAGTTAAGACCAAGGTGAACGAGATTCCTATACAAAGCTGTAGTGAAATTGACGTGCTTCACCGTTGCTGTTTTCTTTACACAAGTCAGATAGACGCAATCGGATTTACCTAATAATAGTTTCTCTCTCTCTCTCTCTACACATCATGATTCACTCAAAACGAATTCACAGAAACAATTTTCTCTCGTGATTATTTGCAATGATACGTTATAAAGATTTTTATCATTTGATCGGTTTTAAAACTACGGAAAAATTATTTAATTTTTCGAACATGAAAAATTTTGTAATTAGCCAAGTATATTTTTCTTTACTTTATTGACATAGGGAGTAAGTATCTACATATAATTGTTATGTAAGGTCTCAGATTAAAAGAAATTGACGCAACGGATCGTGACTTTATGGTCACAAATTGCACTCTTGATACGTGAGTATAATGTCAAATACTTGTTAAAAATGTGTATCCGATTATTATATTTCCAAGCTGCCGAGCATCGATAAGTCAGTTCAATAGAAATAATACGATAATGACACTAGTGTAGTAGCGAGCGTGTCGTAAGAGCTAAAGAACCTAGTCATAGTGTTGTCTTGTGAAATCATTATTAGCAGTAAATCGTCGTTTAACAACTGGTTTTAAAAGAAACGATCAAGATCTTTGGAGGACAACGATATGATTGCGGTCAAATTTTTGTGGTTACCGCGGTTTACGAGAAAAAAAAGACAATTTCTCTTTGCGAAATATCACCTCATGTCGCAGTTCATGCGTTAATGCTATCTACAAAACATTATCGACTTGATGTGGCTTAATCTCCATTTTAATATGAAATAATGATTAGTACTAAACGTATCCAAACAAAAAGAAACAAAGCTACATTCTGTCATGGAATTGTAGCGCATAGTCCATTTACAAGACATTCTATCTTTGATTATAGGGCATTTGAGGTCCTTGAACGAAGAAGCCTTGAAGAAGAAAAAAATGGAGCATAAATCGGTTACGGTGTTTCATTGGGTTTTCTACAAATCAAGCTTTAAAAGAAGATGTGTTGACAATAAAAAGAACTCGTAAGTTAAATTTTAATAACGATATAATTTAAAGCTACAAAGAATTTGTCCTTATTGGAAAAAATGCATAGTTCTTTTTATTATATATGAGATTCTAATCTATAACAAGATTTGATTGTAGAATTTGATTGTAGAATTATATTATTTAAAAACTATCATTTTTGTATTAGAATTTTCGTCTTGAAATTTTCTAAGGGATCTGTGATTAAAAGGATATCCGCTGGTTTTAGTACATCCTGTATATATAAGGGTCGGACTCAAATAGTTTCGAAGATATAAGCTAAAAAAGCATAAAAATAATAAATGTAAAAATAAGCATTTGATAGTAATTTATTCAACATTATCATTAGGAGAGATTTCAGTCATTGCATCGAAAAATGCAGTAATCCGAGTATCAAAGTTATATTTACGACGAAACAGAAATTCAACAAGGTATCCTACATAATGTTTATCACGTGTTCCGTAGAGAGGAATATTAGCACGTGTGTCTCGCCAGGTGCGTTCGATGTATTGTGTGAGCATCGCTATCAGGATCTATGAACTTCATCTTAAAGACATTTAAACTCACAATCATTCAAACAATTATATAATCTCCACACCTACATATAGATGTGGGTTGAATCTCGCTTCGCGTATAAAGTTAGGAAATCGTTTACAACTTTCCACGCGAAGCGAAATTCAACCCACACCTATGTGTAGGTGTGGGTACGGTTAGTTTTTCAGTAGCGGAGCCCTTCCTCCCGCAGGGGGAGCGGACTGCCTTCACACATATACTTTTTAATGGAAAGCGAGGTTCCACATGGGTTTAAAACTTATCAAATGCTTATTTTTGTATTTATCATTTTCATCCTTTTTTAGCTTATATCTCCGAAACTATTTGAGTCCGACCCTTTAATATATCGTATATAAAATATATGAAATTACTCGGGAAAACCCCCAACGAGTTTAATTTTTTTATAAATAAGAAACTCATGTTAAAAATATAAATATATGTGTAAAATTTCATATAAAGAGACATTTCACGGTTTTGATAAACGTAAATGCACTTGTATATGTACACTTTTAAGGAGCGAATTTCGTCCTTTTTCGCGAGTGTTCCACTTTGAGACCAGTCGAACGAGATAGTGACCGCCAAAGGTTCATACAAGTCAAGAAATGTGTTTAGTAACATAACATGATCCGGAAATAAACATACATTTAATGTCACTATTGTACTTTCGAGGAAAACACTGTAGTAACATTTACTGTAGTAACAGAAACTGTATTAATTCTTTCTTCTAAAAAAAAATCTACTCTCTAAAAGTCAATTAGTGGATCATCACTGAAGATAGCGAATATTCACTGATTCAGTTATAACGCACTGATTGACTATTAGAGAGTACAATTAAGAGATTATGCTTTCGTATTTATATTCTGTGATCACATATCTACAAGTATCTTCGCAAACAATTATGCAAAGAATCCGTAATCAAAGCATAAATAATGTTTATAAATTATAAACGGTATTTGCATTTTCTAGGACTTTAGAAAGAAAAATAGATTTTTTCCATATTTAATCCATGGTCACGCATATGCATACATATAGATACGTAAACACAAGTACAAGAAATTATCTGTTCTACGTAGTTCAAAGCCATTTCTTAAACATTTATAAAATACCTATCGGTACAACAATTGCCTGCTTAGTTTTGTCAAAATAGCAGCTTATTAAGTCCAGCACTGTATTTGAGAAATACTCAGCGACCGATCATGAAAAGGCCACTTCGTTGAAAATGAAAGTAGGCGAAATATTGCATCCTAAAATAATAACTAGAATCTACGCGTAAGAAGTTTCTTTTCTACATCCTTAAATTGGCTTTATGTAGATAGAATACCACAGTATCAATAATAAATACATTTGCAATGACATATAATATACAATATATGTATGTTGTACATATGTACATGTTGTAAAGATCAGGAATTATACAAATGTGTTTCTTAAAGACTGAATCTTTTCTCTATATTCAAATACAGTATGTAACGAACGTATGTATCGAATGATGATCGAAATTGTCAAATTCCCATCCGCAACAATTTTCACTTTGCATTGTACTTATTGATAAATCACACACCTCATTTAACTTTCATATTCGCATTCGCAATAATGATGTCAGAATTGAAAAATTCCATACGTGTCATATTAATGTATATACGTGTAAAATAAGTGCATAACAAAAGTGATAAAAACTCCTAATGGCTTGTGTGAAAAAAAAGCGCGTTAAATGAACGTAGCACAGGTTCTAACCGGATAGGTTCTAACAAAAAACGATTTCTTCTGGATAGATTCTATTATTTTAGCATGGCATGTAATATTTCGCCTGCTTTCACATTTATAATGAAGTGGTCTTTTCACAATTGGTCATTGAATATTTCTTAAATACAACGTTAGACTTTATTGTAATATTAATTTTCGAACGAGTACGTTCTCAAAAACGGAAGTCATTTTTTAAAAACATCATCTACTAGGTCCATTTAGATCTGTCAATTAGGTATTTTGCATATTTATCGAGGATATTCGAATATTAATTTATGTTACGAACTAAATTGTTATTAGATTACTTAAACTTCCTCAATAAGGCGCGTCGTTGAATAAAAAGTAATAATTACTACTCGCCACGTGACTTACTGAGAACACGTAGATTCTATCTGATCACAGAAAATGTGCAATATATTTATGTTGCTGACGCAGATACCCGTACATATCGATACATCACAAATATATAAGAGTATCTACTTTTCCATCCGCAACAATGTTCAATTTGTATTGTACGATAAATTATATGCCTCATTTAATATTAACATATTTTCATACACATTTTCTTTATTACACATACACTGTTTCTTTATTTATTTCCTGGTTTTATAATATTATTAATGTCGATAATTTTATATTATAAATAAAAATGTTATAACAAAGCGAGCGTATTATTTAGATTACTTATTTTTATACTCGTGCAATGTGATAAGTAAACCAGTCACTTTAAACGGGAAATGTATCTCTTTTCTCACATCATTTAAAATACAATGTTGATTTATTGTGACTAACATTTGATGAAAAAGCTAACTTAATAAATCAAACAACAAATGTTTTTAATCTTGAAAATTTACAATCGTAGTGCTGCATTATGATTGTGTAACAACGTGCTAAACTACTAGCTAGAATCTATAATAAGAAATCGATTATTTCTAATATCCGGTTAGAACTTATACTACGTTCATTTATCACATTGCAGTGTGAAAATTACTATAATTTTTCACACTTAACATACGCATAGCGATACACGG